>NW_015387705.1:119516-227016 GCF_001527695.2 Protobothrops mucrosquamatus
GTGTACTTTCTTTTTTAAAAAAATCTCTCTTTTTCCCCTAATATAATATTATTTTGGAGCAAGGCATATATTGTCAGAATGAAGAAGAAAAGCGAAATAAAACCTCTCTTTCTCTCTCTTTTCCCCCAGCCCTTCCCTCAGGTTTCTGATCAAGAAAAGACAATTGCTAGAAGACATTTTTAGAATTTTGAAGGCTGCTGGAAGCACACAAAAAAAGCAACATTCATTTCCAGCAGAAAATGAGGACAAATTTCTTTCACACCTCTAGTGGAATGGATAGGAATTTAAACCATGCAAAACAGAAATTATTTTCCTCAAATAATTAGCCACGGTGAAGGTTTTCGATGGGGAAAAGTGGCATTTCCCCCCTATAGTGTCAGTGATTTATATCCAGAGAAGCCCCGGAAAATTCTATAGGCACCAATAATCTTTTGATGTGGAAGGAGATCAAACTGGCTTCTGGTTTCAAATTTCAAAGCATAGATTATATTAATCCTCACCTTCTTCTGCCACATATTATATCTCTGTGACTTTCCCCCACTCAAACAAGGGATGCTATTTAGCTCTTAACTTAGCTTCAAAACACAAGAGCAGGCTCCAGAAAGGTCAAATGAGAAAAGATCACCTTTTGTGCTGTTATTGAGACTTTGCCTGCATTTCTGATGTTCTCTTTGGATCTCAGCAGGACGTTTTCCATCTACATTTAAGTGGCTTTAAAAAAAAAAGCCCGAATATACTTCTTTTAGGTAACAGGAGCTGTGGTTAGTAATCTGGAAAAGGAAGATGGCTGTTTAGAAGATCCTTGAGAGCATTTGAACTCTGGTGTGACCCTCTCCCATCAGAAGACCCCTCACAAGACCCTCACCTGATGTGACCCACACCTGACTCATCACAAGACCCATCACAAGACCCTCACCTGACGTGACCTACATCTGATGCATCCCAAGACCCTCATCTGATGTGACCCTCCCATTACAAGACCTACTGGCCACAGGAAGTCCTTAGAAGCAGAAGAAACCAACATTGACGTTCCCTCAACTCCGGGGAAGATGTTACCTAGCCTGGTAACCAAACATTCAGAAACCAACCCACAAGCTTGGAGAAGGAGCCTCCACCCTCATTTGGACTCTGCCCTATAACATTCCAGAGATATTTAAGGAAAAGCCTTAAAAATGCTTGACAAGGTACAGGGTTTTCCTAGATCCACAGGGGGGGGGGGAAAGAGTGAAGTCTGATTTCTCCTTTGTGCAGTAAGGGAGGGAGGGATGGGCACAAGTGTTCCTCAGGGCCAGCCTGATGGGTTTTCTCCAATGTGCCATTAAGGTGCTTCAGAGCATCTGTGTTGCTGCCATATGAACTAGATGGGAACACAAGGTAATCAATTTCACTTGAGAGCACTAATTTATCACCTTGCCATCTTTTATTGCAAGCTGGAGCATCTCTCTCCTCTCTCTTTTTCTCTCCCCTTAAATGCAAAACAAGAAAAAAAAAACCACGAAGACTTCCTCTGCCTTCCCCTTGAAATTCCAGAAGAACTAAAGGCGCCCAGACACCTGAAAGGAAAGGAGAGAGAGTTTCATTCATTTAGTCATTCATTCCATCACTTTAATATATTTTAATCTATCCAATGAAAAACACAGTTTGATCCTGTATGAATGCATGGGGGGGGGGGGAAGAGAAGATTTGAAGATCTGAAGGAAGTCCTTAAAAATGTTAAAAGAGCCCTGTGGATCTACTATCAATAGTTTCCTTGTGGTTCAGTACAGCAACTTAATGAAGTCAGTTCTCAAATTCTCCTTCAGGGGACACCATAGAACATAGAATAATAGTGTTGTAAGGAATCTTGGAGGTCTTCTAATCCAACCCCTTGGTCAAGCAGGAGACCCTATATTATTTCAGACAAATGGTTGTCCACTCTCTTTTTGAAAGCCTCTAGTGATGGAGCACCCACAACTTCTGAAAGCAAGCTATTCCACTGGTTGATTGCTCCCACCGTTAGGAAGTTTTTCCTTAATTCCAGGTGGTTTCTCTCCTTGATGAGTTTCCACCCATTGTTTCCTGTCTTGCCTTCTGGTGCTTTGGAAAATAAGTTGACCATCTCATCTTTGTAGGAGCCCCTCAAATATGGGAAGACTGCTATCATGTCACACCTGGTCCTTCTTTTCTTAAAACTAGACATACCCAATTCCTCGTATGTTTTAGCCTCCACCCCTCTAATCTTTCTTGTTCTTCTCTGCAGTCTTTCCAGAGTCTCAACATCTTTTTTATGTTTGGTGACCAGAACTGGATTCAGTATTCCAAGTGTGGCTGTACTAAGGATATAGACAGAGGATAGTTGAAATTGGATCTAGGTTTCCATTTTCATGGATATTCAGAATCCTTCATGAAATCAGGAGATGACCAGATATCAGAATATATTCAAGAACATTGCTTTTTCAAAATACTGGATTACACTGTGAGGGCAAGGAGGGAGGAATCTCTTTTCAGATCATCCAATAAATGTGTGTATGGTGCCAAGTTCAGAAATTGCTATTCCAGTACATCTGAAGGCTACCAGACCATCTCAGGCCAGGCTAATTGTCACGTCAATATCCCCAACTCTGTCTCTCTCACCTCTTTCTCTTTCTCCAGCTGTTCCTAACAAAGGCAACATGATATTCTACTTCCCTGCTATGGAAGTGATTGAAAAGTAATCCTGGAAACTCTGTCAAATTATACAGGGATTCAAAGCTGGAGGTTTAAAAGTAAAGCTTTCCAAATTCTCCCCGAAGGGATGAATCCATGGTATAAAGACAAAACAAAATGACATATCAATTGATAATTTGTCTTTTCTAACTAATTCTTGGGTTAAGGATTATAGATCATGTAAGCATGTTAGGATTAAAAGCAAACTTCAGTTGCATCCAGTGAATCTGTTCAGCCACAAGGCATGGAAACGTTTTCTAATAGAATAGAATAGAATAGAATAGAATAGAATAGAATAGAATAGAATAGAACTGGAAGGAATCTTGGACATTTTCTAGTCTATCCCCCTGCTCAATACCATTCCAGACAAGTGGTTGTCCAGTCTCTTCTTAAAAGCCTCCAATGATGGAGCACCCACAGCTTCTGGAGGCAAGCCATTCCATTGTTTAATTTTTTCACTGTGAAATGATAGTGGGAAAATAGCCCACTCTTCAGTGGATCATAACTTCAGACCCATCATCCACCCTACTTTGTCCCCAAAACAAACAAGTAAGCAGCAAGACCCCAGGATTAAATCATCACATTCCGAAATTTAAAAACCACCTAGCTTTTGTCCTTCTTCTCTGATATTTGAATTGTTAGCATTCCGCTTGCTTTTTCATCCTAATTATGGAGAGCTTTGTGTCCTTTTATTTTTTTTTATCCTGAAAAACCCACCAACCCACCAAAAAGATCTATTTTGAAAATTGGTAGCAGTGTTTGTGGATCTGTGCTCTTGTGGAAAAGAAAAGAAAGAAAGAAAGAAAGAAAGAAAGAAAGAAAGAAAGAAAGAAAGAAAGAAAGAAAGAAAGAAAGAAAGAAAGAAAGAAAGAAAGAAAATCTTGTGTTATTCCCCAGAATTTCTCCCTAGACCCTAATTTCCTAAGCAAAGCACATTACAGATCTGATGCTTTTCCACAGCCTAGTAACACATCAATAAACTAAAGATTATTGTGCTTTGTCAGGTTTTATTTTGTAACATTATGGGAAATTCTCGGCTGCTCTGGATGAGTGCATAAACTCTTACTGCTTGACAATTAACAGAGCTAGTAATAGAAAATGCAATGTAATTTACCTTCGTACAAGGGATTTCAGTTAACAAAAATTAAACTATTGAACTCGTTTGTTGCAGAAGGACAGTGTCTCATTATGTTTGCTGGTTGCTGTTGGGACTGTTAGTCTTTCTTTCAGCTCTTTCTTTAAAACAAAACAAACAAGAAATAAGAAGAAAAAATGCATAGGGAGGAGGACTGTGCTGCCTTGGCTGGATTTATTGTGAAGGTTTTTTTGTTTTTTTTTACTCCTTTGATATGTGCTTGCTTTAGAACTGGATAAAATGCTTTTTGCTAAATAGCTATATTTTATTTTCCTACTGTGATAAAGAGAGGGAGTTCAGGCAGATAAATTATACTGAAGGGGAATTTCTTTGTATGCTGCACAATTTCATCGCTGGAGGAAGAAAAGTCCATTTGTGCTTAGCAAGAGCAAATGCTGATGGTTTCTCCCTCTTTCTCCCTTTAATGTCTGCAGTTTATTTAATCAGGTCCGTGTTTGCAGCTATCATGTTCTCAGATGGTTACAAGACTCAGGTTCTAAGACTGTGGAGAGCTACATAGCGATTTTGGCTGCCATATTTATTCACCGGTCTGCTCTGTTCTTGCCTAAGGCAGGAAGCAGAACCTTTAATTCTCATACAAACACATGGAAGATAACATTTGTAGCTCAGCGTTGAAATGAAGGGTCCTTGGTGTTCTCTGAGCTTGGTGGTTTTTTTGCAGATGTTTCATTACCCAAACTAGGTAACATCGTCAGTGCTAATAAGGAGTAGGGCTTGTTCTCAGCTTATATCCTAGTGGCTTGCCCTGTCAGTGTTGGTAGGAGTAATTTCTTCTAGTGGTCACTTAGCCATAAACAATATCTACATATGGTGCAAAAGAGACAATCAACAAGCCAAAAAGGGAACAACAAAAATATCCTCCTCCAGCAGCAATACCCAGATGAACGTGAACAGATGAACGTGCATGTTGAAAATTCTCCCTCTTCACATGGACATGCTGAATCTCTTGTGACTAAGACAAAGGGGGGGCGGGCAGAACTCCACTTGTCACTTGGGAAACTTTTATTGAAATCTTTAAGCAGTTTTAAACAAAATCTCTTCAAGCGGAGTGAGAATGGTTCAGGGAGGGGGGAATCAGAAGAAACTTAGTATATAGTCCATCTTTACTTTGTGCAACTCAAGGCAGTGTATATAATTCTCTATGTTTCTCATAGTTGCATACCTTGCAAGATGGATTGGGCTGAGAATGAATGACTGGCCCAAAATCGCCCCGCCTCCATGTCTGAGGGTAGTCTAGAACTTATAGTATTCCAACTTAATCAGTATGCCAAATCAATTCTCAAATAAATGGCATCGCTATTTTAGACCCAACTTACCAACAAACCTGGTTGTCTGGTTGCCCATTTATTTTTCTTTCTTGGGCTCATCTTCATGATGGCATGGAAAACTCAGTGGTCCCTCTTTGACTAGATGACCACTGACTTTTACTTTGTACTAAAAGGAGGACCAACAAACTTTTAGGAGTGGGGCAGTGGTTAGAATGCAGTATTGCAGGCTAACTCACTTGCCAGGAGTTCGATCCTGACTGGCTCAAAGTTGACTCAGCCTTCCATCCTTCCAAGGTTAGTAAAATGAGGATCCAGATTGTTGGGGGGCAAGATGCTGACTCTGTAAACCGCTTAGAGAGGGCTGTAAAGTATTGTGAAGCAGTATACAAGTCTAAGTGCTGTTGCTATTGCACTGTTAAGCTGGATTCCCTACAATTGTTATTTTTCCCCCTTACTTCAGTACTCTACAGACCTTGTCGCCCTTGTGAGCTACCACTACTAGGTTACAAAAAGGACAGGATTTGCAGCATATTAGAGCAGAGAAAAGAAGAATTGCAAGGAGTCCATCAATGTTCCTTACATGCACAACACTTTCCCATTTCCAGTCTTTGAGTAATCCCTCTCCACCCCCCAATTTCCCCCTCCATTTAAATGTGCCTTTTATGCCTTGTTTCCATTTTCCAGCTGTCACACGTTGAGTTGCTGTGGCCCACTTAGGTTCCTGTTTGGCTGCCAAGTGTTTAAACAGTGTCTTTGATAGCATCTCCATCACAACTTCCCCAAGACAGAAAATGATGGATGGTCAGGACTGGGCGAGCTGGGGTTACAAAAGTCCCTGCTTGCCTCTTTGCATATACAAATAAAACAAAGTGGTGTTTAAGATGAGAGCATTAGGTCCAAAGTGGTGAAAAGTTTTCCCCTTCTCAGAGAAAGCAGCCGCAAAAGCCTGTTTGAGATGTGTTGAAATCTTTCACTTGACCCTTACCTAACCTTTGGTCAAAAAGGTACGAAGTAGGACACAGCTAATCCTAGCAAGCAGGGTTTTAAGCAAACAGATGGAGAGCTTCCTGCCCTGTCTTGCTCTGCCTACTTTAAGTTTACACACAGGCACTTGCATACTTTAAGACATCGGTTATGAAATAATTTCCCCCCAAAACAAAGGTCAAAAGAGTAAAAAGCTGTTGAAAATGTTCTCATTGCTCTGTGAGCGGACAATTTCCTCAGTGGCGGCTTATATTTCTGTTTACCTTGAGTCATTCAGATATTTTGTTTATTCGTTTTATTTAGTTCGGTCAGGAGGTCTTTTAAATCAGGAATTTAAAAGAAGAATTTCAGAGAAGCTGTCCTGGAAAGAGAACGGTCTTTTTGCATTTCCTGAGTTGTCGGGTGGTGTGAATGTCTTGGTTTTTGATTATACGCTCATTTTGCTAATGATTCACACTCTCCGTGGCTTGCCCAGGTTACAATAAATGCCTTCCCAATGTAATAACTATATATATATACCATTCATACATATACATGTAACTAGCTATAGACATAAAAAAAAATAGTTGGCAGGAATATTTGCAAACATCCCAAATTCATTATCCCCTGTAAAGCAAAAAGGGATGTTAAAAAAAAAAAATCAGGTACAAAAGACCAAACTGTG
Organism: Protobothrops mucrosquamatus; assembly: GCF_001527695.2. Lineage (NCBI taxonomy): Eukaryota > Metazoa > Chordata > Lepidosauria > Squamata > Viperidae > Protobothrops > Protobothrops mucrosquamatus. Next base: position 126,274 of record NW_015387705.1, read on the forward strand.
ATTGATAAAACAATACGAAACAACCTCTAAAAGGCATCAAACAAACCCTTATGTGGCTTGAATTAATTACAAGAAAGCACTTAGTTCACTACCCATAGTTGGATTCAAAAATTTTGGATTTCTTTTTAGAATTAATAAGCCTAATTATTAGTTTATTAAGCCTTCAAATAAGACAATGGAAAATGAAAAACAACATTGATGGCAAATAAGAGAACATCTTGGATAAGTCCAAATCAGAAAAGGCATTTTTCAAGGAGATTCTTTTCTCTATTCCTTTTTAATATGACTCTGATTCCAGCTGATTATTTTGAATAAAATGTCATCAGGCTATGAATTATTTAAGCAATGGAAAAATATTTCATATATGCTACACACGGATGATTTGAAGCTGTAAGAAATTTAGTCACTGTAACTACAATTCAAATCTTTAGTGATGAATTCATCAACATGGAATTTGGCTTGGAAAAGTATACAATGCTGGGAACTTTTGTCAAAATTGGTGCTTAGATGAAATATGAATAGTACTAAAATCAAAGTACTGACAATGGAAGAATGTTATTTGATTTTTTGGCTGTTTCAGAAGCAAATGATATTTTGCACAACTAAGTTGAAAAGAAAATCAAATATATCAAATGAGTTAGAAAAGTTTTAAAATCAAAGTTGAACAATAGTAATATGGTCAACGCCATTAATACTTGCTTTTAAACTAAGCCTTTAATATATTGCATAGTGGTATTATTTGACTGGATATAAAAACTGGAATAGATGCTTTAGACTACAAGTCTCAAAAATCTAGGACAATATATTTTCTTCTCCACCTGAAAAGCATTGTATTTACCACGAACAAAGGGTAGCTGTGGAGCGACATTTCAACAATCAAAATAAAGCTTGAATGAATCCTAAATTACCAGGACATACCTAAGTTGTTTGCAATTTCAATTGTCCTTCAAAAATAATTGCTATTTAAGAAAGCCATCTTAATTTTTCACCATGTAAATTCTAAAGACATCTGGCAAGCAGGAATTGTGTGATAGAGATTGTGATTTTGCAAGAGAAGATTTTCAACAAGTGAAATCGCCATCATTACTAAATAAAGAGAGCCTGATTGATTTGTGCTTGGAGCCCATTGCCAACAGAAACCCTTGCCCAAAGCTCTATGCTGGAAACCCAACTTAGTTTTGCTCAAATGCTATTCCCCCCCCTATATTATTAGGAGAGAAGAACAGGAAGAAGGAGGAGCAGGAACAGTAGCAGCAGCACGTTCTTATACTACAGCTCTAATACCTTCCTTGTAACAGGGAAACTGATTGTAACCTAAGCCAAGCCAAGGATCTCCTGACCTGGAGCTATCTAAAGATGACTCCCTAGAAGTTGCACAGCTTAGAGAGGAACCTCTTTTGCCTTGCATAATTCTTTTGAGTCTCCCCATGATTTTCAAGGATGGAATATATTCCGCAGTAATCAATCCTTCAAGACATAAAAACCCATGCACCCACAGATGCTACGCACATAATTCTCTCCAGGTGCATTATTCATCCAAGTTCTAGAATGCAGTTTATTTGGGGAAATTACACTTATTTCTTTTTTAAAAAAACCCAGCAAGTTTCTGTTGAGGTGGGCAGCCCTAACACTTTTAATGGTGTTGTTGTTATTGTTATTCTGAGCATAATCCATGCAAAGATCACAGTGTTCCGAGTCATTTGTTGACTGACAATTTTGACCAATGTCAAAAATTAGACTTTAACTATTTCTCCCCTGCCGGTATATATACATATCAAGAAAGGAAGTGAGGAGTTTCTGAACTCTAAAACACAAATGGACAACTCTCTCCATCCTAACTGGTCAAGATTCCAGAGGAGAGGAGAAGATTCAATATGCCTCCTTTGCCCTCAAAATCAATGTACAAGAGTAGCATACAAATCTCATGTCCCAGAGGGCAAGTTAAGAAGGCTGAACTCCAAAAATGAGAGGTAGGATAGAATTTAAGGGTTAAAATCTGCAAAGTGATAAGGCACCAAGTGTTCCTGATAAAATTGTACCCAAATGCAAAACTGGGTCCGTACTTTGTCTCACACACATATTGTGTACCCTGAAGGACCCTGAAAAGATGCTAGTAGGTCATCTATTGTCCCAGGAGTATCTAATTTGTATCCCTGGTGTACAGCACATTAAATAACAAATTTACCAACACTAGAGTAGCCAAAATTAATTCCAGAGTCATGAAATAAACTCTAATCTTTCACTGAATAAGGATAAGTCTAGAAGGATGGTTACTGCAGACTAAAAGACCATCATATTTTATGTAGCGTTTTTTGATTTTCTGTACTCACCTTAACTGTATATTAATGTCAGTGTTTCCTTCTTAATATTTGGAACTGGCCACACGCTTCTTAGATTAGTGGACAATAAAATAAAAAAGGAAAACTAACACCATGGAGGGGAGGGAAAACCTCTCCAAGCATTTTATCTATCGAATCCCATTCAATTAACACTTAAATCATATCGACTGTTCTATAGTTGGTTGGTTCCTGAAACTAGTGCTGATCAAAGAGCATTCTGCTGAGATTTTTTTCCCCCTGCTTCTTATTCCATTAGATGAAATGGAGATTTATTTTAATGCAGAAGTGAATTTCCGCAAAAATCTCCTGGCTGGTGAGGAGGACTTTATTCAGGTTTGAGGTGGCCAAGAAAGGACTATTAAGGTCTTATCTTTCCTTCCATGGTCAACTTTCCAGCAGTGTGGAAGGGAAGATAAGATTTTCCTCGGTTTTATTAACTCTTCCCATGGACTTTGGTCAAATTGGGAAGTACGTGCAGTAGGGAGAGGAGCAAATTCCAACATCTGTTCTTTCCAAGAAGAAAACCAGCTCAAAAACTCTACTGAGTGAAATTTGAAAGAATTTCTCAATCTTCTCAAGAAGAAGCAGAAAAAGCTTCTTTTGCAAGGCAAAAGAGACATAACGAGGAAGGTTTCAGCCAAGTATTTTTTTTAAAGAATATACACATATATTTGCTATTAAAGATTATCTTCTTTGCATGAGTCATTTGTTCCAACATTCCAAGGTCAGTGTCCTTCACTGCAATCTTATCACGATTCTGTTATGTTATACCATGAAAAAAGGAGGAAAAAAAAAGAGACAGACATTTTGCTCAGACAAGGGTAGGAAACGGTTATCTCCAGGAAAAAAAAGTCAGCATGAAAGATTCATTTGCCAAAGAAAGTTACCTAAAACAGCAAAATAGGAATTCTCCCATTAATTAAAATGCATTTCCCTGACCTCCGTACCATGGTTCTGATGAAAATGTGAATGTTGATATTTCAAAATAGGATTTTGGACCAACGTTGATTGACTTGATGCCAAAGGATACAACAAAGTGTTTAAAAATATACATAGACTAGCTGGGAGATTTATATTGCAAAAGCTGGCCCTGAATTTGAGAAACTAATGGTTTAAAGGCACAAACTCTTATGTAGCAATGCTTCAGATTTAGGTTAAAATATGAGGGTGGTGAGGGAGATAATAAACATGAGCAAACACAAACCACCCTTGCTTCTGTTGGGTTAGGATGGCCAATCTTTGCATTGTTTTTAAGGTGCTAGTTCAAGTGTCATCATCCAATGGATTAAGATGTATAGAATAACAGAGTTGAAAGGGATCTTGGAGGTCTTCTAGTTCAACCCCTTCTCAAGCAGGAGACCCTATAGCATTCTAGACAAGTGGCTGTTCAGTCTCTTCTTAACAGTTTCCGATGATGGAGCGCCCACAACTTCTGAAGGCAAACTATTCCATTGGTTGATTGTTCTCACTGTCAGGAAGTTTCTCCTTAATTCCAGGTTGCTTCTCTCCTTGATTAGTTTCCATCCATTGTTTCTTGTCCTGCCCCCTGGTGCTTTGGAAAATAAGTTGATCCCCCTCTTCGTTGTGGAAGCTCCTCAAGTATTCCAGCTGGTGGGGTTCAGGAGGAGGGCCTTTTCTGCTGTTGCTCCTGTCCTCTGGAATATCTTGCCCCCACCCCCACCCTATGCAAAGCTCCCCTTGGTTTTATAATCTCATGTGATCAGGGTTCCAGGACTTGAACAAAGCTACTGTATATCCATAACTGCCTATATCAGTGATGGCGAACCTTTTAGAGACCGAGTGCCCAAACAGCAACCCAAAACCCACTTATGCATCGTCGGGTGCTGGGTAGGTGTGGCCCATTGGCTGGGTGTGGCCAATTGGGTGGATGTGGCCCATTGGGTGGGCATGGCTGCGGTGGTAACAGTAGACTGGGTGGGACTAAAAAGTTCAATCAATCAATTCCAACTTTGCAAGATCTTTTTTTTCCCCACGAGAAGTTGAAATTGACTGATTGACTGAACCTTTTTTTTTTTTGCACACGGTGGCGGAGGCCTAAAGCGAAAAGGTTTTATAAAACCCAGCTGAAGGCCTAGGACTGGGGCGACGGCACGCGTGCCCACAGAGAGGGCTCTGAGTGCCGCCTCTGGCACCCGTGCCATAGGTTCGCCACCACTGGCCTATACCATGGACAGATGATCTTCTACACATTTGCCCAAGAAAAAGAAACAGTGGGATTGAATGGAACCATAAGTTCTTAACAATCAAGAGAGAGACCCAGAGCACTAAATTAGGATTAGCACATTTCTCTGCTTAGAAAGTAGGAGAAAAGTCATTGGGGCTCAGAGGACATGGTGGTAATGCAAGGGAGATGGCAATAACACCCACATGGGAGGCGAGCTAGAACTTTCCATGATTATGTTACCTAATTTGAGCAATGAAATGTCTGCAAGAAAACAACCAAGCTCAGAAAGCATGAAGGAGTCCCCATTTCAACCCTGGCCTATAAATATTCTCCTTTATTGTATAGATTGGTCGTTTCATCGGCTTTTATGGGGTCGTACACCCATGAAGCTCAAGATGGGAACTAGCTGTCTTGATGAGTTACTTTGCCTGCAAAATTAGGAGTTTTGTGTCCATAAAGAAGCACTGTGATCCTGCAAACAATCAGCCCACTCTATTCCATAGTTTAGAAAAGAGGATGGGAGCTGAGTTTGTTTCATGCGTTCAATAAAACAAAGTGATCTTTTGAGATCTGCCTAGCCCTGGTAGGTATAATTGATGTCCTTGTAAGGACAAACTTGGTGCTACTGATACAACAAATAGCTCTGAGGTCAAAATCAGTCCATGGTTGTGATCATATAAGACTTTGTTCCCACGAGTTATATGATATCTGGTGAACTTCCAGTACCATGTTGGTGGCCTCCAAGTCCAACAGGTAACAATCAAACATCTCCCTTTTCAGGAGAGAAAGACAAGAGAGTTAATTTTCCGGGACCTTTCCAAAGTCTTGTGTGTTCTCTGAACTGGAAGAAATGAAATCCAGTTGGAATAACTGGGGGTTCCATGTACTATTTTGATTTTTAAAAATAAAATAAATATGTAACGAATCATTGTGAGCACCCTGCTAACTGGGGTGGATGTTGGATGTTTTACTTCTATATCCATTATTTCAACTCTGGAGCAGCAAGAATAAAACCTGACATCTACATGATAATATCAACTCCAATGTTCTGATTGAAACAACAGTCAGAGAGCCAAGGAAGGCACTTTCTCTTACCTATTTCTACCCTTACACAATTGCTATTTTACTATGAAGTCTTAGCTTCATTGCTCTCCGTGTGCAGAACTAGATATTCCTTAACTTGCCTTCCCCCGACCAACAAGCAGGCAATAAAACACCCGGAATCCCTAAAGGGTGGTAAAATCCTGACATGATTTAAGGAGGAAGAGTCTGATAAGAAGATAAAAATCTAATAAACAGAGTCTAGAGAGCCTTGGTGAGTCTCCAGGATCCGCCAGAATAAGCAAACTCCCTCCCAATGAAAACAAAAGGAGCTCTAATCTCATGGACATTCCTCTCTCCAACCATCTAAAGAAGAAAGTGAAGGCCATGACCTTGACAGACTAAAGTTATGAGTCTAGTGACAAGAAAATATTTGGCTTGGTTCAAGACAGACACACAAAAATCTTTTTTTAAAATATCTACTTTCTTTCTCTTTCTCTTTTCTCCCCTCTCCCCTGTTTCCCACTCATGTACATATACATAGAACTGGTTGAACTGGAATAGCTCTTCTGCCAGTTCTTAGGCCTAAAATGTCTTTGTAAAATCAAGGTGTAACTCTTGAAATTAGGAAGTAATGATGCCGGACAGAAAGTCCAGCCGTGAAAAGACTGCATTTAATTCATGGTGGAATTATTACAATGAGTTTCTGACATCAAAGTTTAGGTCACGATTGCATATCTGGTGTTCCAGGATTGCATGTGATCTTGCCAATTTCAAGATGTGTCCCCCCTAAGCTTTCCAAAAGTTCCAGATAAATTGGAATTTATGACAGAAGCAGAACTTTAATAAAGATCTGGAAGTAGTTGGATTCAGACTCAACAGATGATAATATCTAACTGATTTTTTCAGGGTTGGAAGCTAAGCAACACTGGGCCTGGTCAGCACCTGGATAGGAGATATCCAGGTAATCCAAGGCCATGAGTTAGATTGAGAAGTATAACATCAACCCTGAAGAAAGATAATGTAAGCCCATGTTATTACTAAGTAAATTAACATTGGTATCTCTATGAAGTTACTAGGACTCAAACTTGATTGGAAGAAAATGTGACTAAATACGTTAACTTTGTTACATTAGAAACATAGAAAACTGATGGCAGAAAAAGATCACAATCACCTGTCTGAGATGGTGTAGGTTCTCCTGCTTGAGCGGGGGGCTGGACTAGAAGACCTCCAATACCTCCTTCCAGCTCTATTCTATAATAAAATGTGAATGTCCAATGACAGCTAAATTTCAGTTTGTGCATTAGCTTCAAAATGCAGCATTAGAAATTAGAACAGGTTTCTTCTCGCTCACATTGTGAGTCACGTAGTTAGAAAACTACAAAAGCCAAACTGGGCAGAGATGATGGAACCTCTATTTTTCTACAGACATATATATGCACACAAATATACAAAGACATTCACACACCAGGAACCAGTTTCCTTTGTTGCCAAGATAAGCCAATAAGCAGAAATTTGGATTCCATTGTAACGAAACGGTACATCTGTCATAAACCTGAACTAATTCAAACTGAACCATGTCCCACCAATAACCTGGCTTGTTGTCTTGTCACCCAGTGACATTTGCAGCCCTATTGTGTAATGACTTAAGGGGCTGTAATGGGTTGCATGCTGTTAAATGTCATCAAATGCCATGAATCATAAACAATTCTGGCTTTTAAAACCAGAGATTAGGGATATTTATGAAGTTGAGCCTTGAGTTTTGGCTTTCCCCAGTTCTTGAAGTTCAGAATGAATGTGGGCTGTTATATTTTCTTTTCCTCCTCCCACTTCTTTCTACTGCAAGGGGTCTGTCCCCAGGTGCCTTATTCTGAAGGGGAAAGGTTGAACTTGGTGCTAATTCATGCAGCTTAACATCTCGCTAGAAAACTTCAAAGACCTATTGGAGGACAGGATTGTGGCATTGATGGCAATGGCTAATGGACTGATTGTTTCCATCAACTGTGAGTGGGCAAGAAATAAACTTCATAGAACAGAACATAGAATAACAGAGCTGGAAGGGACCTTGGAGGTCTTCTAGTCCAACCGCCTGCTCAAGCAGGAGACCCTATACAATTTCAGACAAATGGCTCTTCTTAAAAGCCTCCAGTGATGGAGCACCCATAACTTCTAAAGGCAAAGCATTCCACTGGTTAATTGTTCTCGTTGTTAGGAAATTCCTCCTTAGTTTCTCTCCTTGTTTAGTTTCCATCCATTGTTTCTTGTGTTGCCTTCTTGTCCTTTGAAAAATAGGTTGACTCCCTCTTCTTTGAGGCAGCCCCTCAAATATTGAAACACTGCTATTCATGCCTCCCCTCGTCCTTCTTTTCACTAGACTAGACATACCCAATTCCTGCAACTGTTCTTCATATGTTTTAGTCTCCAGTCCCCTAATCATCTTTGCCACTCTTCTCCGCTCTCTTTCCAGAATATTGTGGTGTCCAAAACTGGGTGCAATATTCCAAGTGTGGTCTTACTAAAGCTTTATAAAGCGGTACTAATACTTCACATGATCTTGATTCTATCCCTCTATTAATGCAGTCTAGGATTGCATTGGGTTTTTTTTGCCTACTGCCACAAAAGGTTCATTCGTATTTAAGTGATTGTCCAGGACTCACTAGAATTTGTTTCATACATTCTTCACCCAGAGTTCATGTTCACTTTTGGGTGCTATATTTATCCTAAAACTTCTGCAGATTTCCAATACTTTTCTTCCCTAAAATAATCTTAATAGGATGTTACAGAAAATAGAACGTACCGTACACATTGTATTTACTGTTGTGGAACACAGTGAAGTTGTACTTGATGTCCAATTGTTAAGGGAACTGAACAATTTCAACCCAGCTTCTGAGAGAATAGAGAAGATTGACAGTTTGGCCTACAGGCCACAATATCAGAAAAACTCTGGAGGTATTTGATTTGGTTGGCAGTCAAGAGAAGCTATATTCTATAGGCTTCTGGTTTGGTAGGAATGATTTAAACTTCTTGTAACCACACAAAAGCCTTAAAGAAGACATAGCTGCTTTAATGAGTAGCAGAATGGTGCTGCAGCCATAATATCCCCAAACATTTATTCTAAAACATTTTCATTGTATGCCCAGCCCCAAAAGCATTCTATGGGGAAAACATGTGGTCAATAATCAATAATCTAGTAATTCCCAGGCTGGATTATTATAATCATTCTGAAATTATTTGATATAACAGCTGATGGGAGAGACACTACCCCAAGTGTTAACCAAGATTCAAATTTACCACCATGACCCATATTGCCCATATGCCGGAGGTCCTCCAGTCTAACCCCCTACCTAAGCAGGACTCCCAGTTTCCCACTGAGTCCTGGAGGAAGAATTGGCCAGTGAACCTTTCAAAGCCCATCCATGTCTACGTAGCATTTCCTAACTCTTAAAAAAAAATAATAATCTGGCATCAACAGAGTGCCAGCATTCAGAAATCCACATAGTCCCTTCGCTGCCTCTTTACCACCCAACGCTTCCTAAGCTCATATCAGAAAACCATGGAGGACGTCAGAGGAGGTTGCAGTCCACAAATCATCCACCGACTGAAGTTTTTGGCAGCAGCCAAGAGGGAAGCGGGGTGGGGGAAAAAAATAGAAAAATTTCAATTTCAGGACCATTATTATTTTCATTAATCATAGGAGACGCTGTCACCCCTGTCCTTTTTCTTTAGAGAGAGATCTATTATACGGTCCATTTAGTCTGAGCCATATTACCTCATATGTTTTCTTGGCTGACCAAATAAGACTTAAGAGATAAAACAATTTACTCTTCATTATGATCCATGTCAGTGGAACCAATCTATTAACCTACATTAACTGGATTTGTGACAATAGCTCACATACATGTTTCTACTGTTTTAAAGAAAAAGGAGGGAGGGAGGGAGGGAGAGAAAAGAGGGAGGGGGGAAAGGATAAAGGAAAGGAGAGAGAGAGAGAGAGAAAGAGAGAGGAATTCAGAGCCCATAAAGTGCAGCTGACGTATAATTTGCCAAGCGAATACGGCTTCATTTTCCAGTGACCATTTTCCAGGGGCCTCCACCGCTCCATGTGGTCCCTGACCTGTGAAGAATTCTAACAAATTGGCTGTATTGTGAAGCCAAAAGGTGCCATCAGCGAAGAGACGCTTGGCTGGCGCTAAAGTATGATGGGCTGGAATAAAGAGCCATGGGTTTTTTATGAAGTTAACCCTTTGGAGGTTAAATCCAAGCAGGGGGCTGCTGAGCAGAACAGCACCCTCCCGATGGCTTAATTGGCGGAGGAGAATTTATTCAGATGTGAACCCAGGAGATGTGTGTCCCTTTGGCAAAGCGGAAAGGCAAAAAAAATATTCTCGCTGCTGGCACAAAAAGGGCAGGATATTATTCTCCTGGAGTTTGGTTTCCCATGCTTGATGGATCCTAGGTGTCTCCAAGCAGGGAAAGGAGGGCTACGAGAAGCCAGCTTGATGATCTTGAGTATGCCATCAAAGTAACTTTTAAGTAAACAATTGATAACTGGAGAGAGAGAGAGAGAGAGACAGAGAGAGAGAGACAGAGACAGAGACAGAGACAGAGAGACAGACAGAGAGAGAGAGAGAGAGAGAGAGAGAGAAAGACAGAGACAGAGAGACAGACAGACAGAGAGAGACAGAGAGAGACAGAGACAGAGACAGAGACAAAGAGAGAAAGGAGGAGAAAGGGAGAGAAAGAGATTGAGAGGAAGGAAAGGAGACACACACAGAGAGAGAGAGCAAGAAACTCTGATAATATTCAAGCTTTTCACTTGCCTGAACTAGAAAACATTCGTAGAAGATTCCATGGCATATGCTCACTTTGAATTTTAAGTTAAAAAAAGAAAAGGATTTCACTGGCAGCCCGTTTTTGATTAACGTTAGGAAACCATCCTGTGGGTAGAAAAGTGTAACATATACCAATAAAGGGTTGCATTGTTTATTGCAAGAAGTCAGCTTGGTTAGCAATTGGGAAAAGAAAATAAGAGGAAAGCAACCGCAAACCACGATGTGCTTCTTCAGACATGACGTTCTGAAATGGCCAAGCATCTAAAGGCACACACTGGCGATTTGCAATCCACACGTTTTATTGGTTTTGCTTTTACCAGTTGATCCTCTGGTCCTTGAATGACCAGACCATCAACTGGACTTGTCCAGCAGTCCAAGTACCCACTGCAACAAATTAAGTGGAACTTTTATCTTCTCTGGCAGAAAAGAAAGGAATGAAGTCAGTTGATTTTGCAATTCCTAGTACAGTGGTTCTCAACCTGTGGGTCGGGACCCCATTTGGGGTCGATCAACCATTTCACGGGGGTCGCCAAGCAAGGCTGTCCACCATTTTTTTTGTCCGCCATTTTTTTTGTCCGCCATTTTTTTCCCCTTTTCCGGCGGGTGCCTTACCTCCCTTGGGCTGGGCCAGCTGGTGGTCGGCCTGCTCCGTCTCTGCCGCTTGCCAGCTACGCCTCAGCCGGCGCAGGGGGCGGAACCAGTCATGCGCGGCGCTCCCGGGCAGGGAAAGTCCTCGACTTACGACCGGTTGGGTAGTCCTTGACTTACGACCGGTTTAGTCCTCGACTTACGAGCAGTTTAGTCCTCGACTTACGACCGGTTTAGTACTCGACTTACGACCGGTTGGGGTCGCGGCATTAAAAAGGTTGAGAACCACTGTCCTAGTAGAACGCTTGTTTTGCTGCTGAAAAGGAGGTCTAGAAACAAGAACACATATTTTCTAAATGGGGACAGAGTTTTCGGCCTGTTGTTTTCCAGTAATATTAGGTGGATTAGAAGGGGCTGCTTTTTTTTTTTTTTTTTGCAGGGAAGGGTCTCTGAGATATAGAATTGCCCTAAAATATAAAAGAGGAAAAAAGAGAGAAATTGGTGTGCATGCATGCATTGGATTGTATTTGTATTTGATTGTATTTTTGATTGTATTGATTGCATTTCAACCGAAGAAGCTTCTTGAATGAGAAGCAAAATGTTTTCCTAAACCCCCCCCCCCCAAAAACACAAGAAAGTTCAGCTGCTTTGGGGGAAAAAGCACCTTTGGGACAACCATGACTTGGATGGTTGACAATCTCCTTAGACATTTGATTTTAGAATGCCTGGGAATACATTACATGGTAGATGGGTATATATACATGTATTCTAAATTAAAAAGAAGAAAAGCAGTTATGAATAAACTGGATCACTTTTCCATCTGGCAGAAAAACCATGGTTCCCTTAAAATGTTTTTAAAATGTAATCCAGGGCATGCTTGTTTTGAAGTAAACCCTACGAGGTTCAAGAAGGCTTATATTCACCATTCAGTGCTTAAAATAGGAGCTTGTCTCATCTCTATGGTAACTCACAGTACTTAAGACCATACTCCAAGAATCTTTGAAGCAGCCTTAATAATAATGCCAAAAGTTTCCTGGGAGAACAACTTCTTGAAAAAGAATCTTGTTTGAATGAGCCATAATCTCTCAAAATAAAATGGGTTAGGTTTTGCTAGTTTTCATGTAAGACATTCAGAATGTTTTTGCAATTTGTTTTGAGGATCAAAACATCTTTTAGGATTCTATTCAATTGATATATGATGTGCAAGGCTAAATCAGGCGAGGATGATTCAGATCGGCCTTTTTCTATGTTTTTTTTTCAGTTCCTGAAGTGACCTCTGTCTTTCTAGTGCTCCTTATAGTTGTGCAGTTCAAGAAAATGCAAGTTTGAATTACAGAAAGTCCTCAACTTACAACCATTAGTTCAAAGTTACAACCGCACTGAACAAAATGACTTGTGACCATTTTTCACATGACCATTGCAGCATCTCCTTGGTCATGTGATCAAAGTTTAAAGGGGAGTCCATGATCTATTTAAGGTCGGTCATTTGTTCTGCTCTCAAATCAATCCTGTGGTAAGGAAACTTTTCCTGACATAGCTTATTTAGTTTTAGAATAGAATAAAGCTGGAAGGGACCTTGGAGGTCTTCTAGTCCAGTCCCCTGCTCAAGCAGGAGAACCTATACTATTTCAGATAAGTGACTGTCCAGTCTCTTCTTAAAAACCTCCAGTGATGGAGCACCCATGATTTCTAAAGGCAAGCTGTTCCACTGGTTAATTGTCCTCACTGTTAGGAAGTTTCTCCTTAATTTCAGGGAGGTGGGATCTGATATTAATCTCCAACATGAAGGTCCCCCCTTTTTTGGAGCTCCAAACCAACTGGGCTTCCTGTATCTACCTGTATTTTTGTCATGATTGCTGAGGTGGCACATCCTTCTCTTTGAGACACCTACTTTTGGTCTTTGAAGAAAGCTGTCATAGCGTCTCCTCAACATTCCCTCGGGGCTGAAGAAATCCAGTCCCCATCTCTTCTTGGGATTTAATTTCCACTAGGCTAATATAATCCTTATTTTACTCCTCTAAACTTGTTCCAGTTCATCTGACTCTTTCTTAAATGTAATGCCCAGAATTGGACATTAATACTCAGGACGGTAGAGATGACCAGTAGGGAATAGAATGCAACTGTTATTCCCTGTGATTTGGAAAATCTTTGTTAACGGTGTTTGCTCACTCAAGCGTAGACTCCGCTTGATTACTAAACATTGATGACTTGCTACCAAAACCTTGGCTGTGAGAAAAGAAAACCGGCCTTGAATCCATCTAAATGTGGCATTACTCTCTCCAGAAAGGCAGCAAAATGAGGTTGGGATTCTGGAATTAGTCCTGGATAAAATAAAATGCAAAATAAAAGACTTTCCAGAGTCCATTTAAAATCAGACGCAGTATTTTTAAAATCAGAGAAATAATAGCCTACAAATAGACTTTTTAATCCAAAGAGGAATCTCTTTCATATTCAGCGAAGGAACCAGAATAGAACAGAATAACAGAGTTGGAAGGGACCTTGAAGATCTTCTAGTCCAACCCCCTGCTTGAACAGGAAACCCTATACCATTTCAGACAAATGACTGTCCAATCTCTTTTAATCCCATTAGGAAAATAGCTTTGTACACAGGATGCCCAAAGACAGCACGTCTCCAGGGCCATGTTCCAGAGAAGAGAGTGGCTGGTTCATTTTAGCTGTAACTAGTTTATACAATTTAGAGCACCCTGCAGGGAAGTGTCACTACAGCCAGATCCTTCCTTAATTCCAGGAAAAGAACCAGTGCATGAAGATACATTTTTGTTATAAAACATTCAAATCCAGTCCCAGTCTGCTTGCTCTGTGCATGATCCAATGTTTCGTATATCTTTAAGAAGGGAACTGAGTCATGTTCTTAGTTTAAAACTTAAAAAGGGGGGTTTAGTTTTTCTTTTAAAAAGTGGCAGTCAGCATTTCATAACTTTGTATGTCACTAATGCTAGATTGAAAAAATGTATTTTCCACGATATGTTAGATGATCCCATATTTGCATATTTTTATTTTACTTATTTTTTCTTTTCTTCTGTTCAGCTCTGTGCAGTTCTCAGAAACTGCTTGGATAAATCCCTTTTCTTGGCAATTTTTTTTTTAGAAGTGGTTCACCATTGCTTTCTTTCTAGGGCTCAGAGAAAGTGACCAGCCCAAGGACATCTAAGGTGGGACTGCTGTTACTCACAGTCTCCTGGTTTTAAGCCTGATATCTTAACCACTACACCAAACAGGATCTCTAATTGTACTAATTGTACTTTATTCTTTTATTCTTTTATATGTCTTTTACTTTCATGCTTTTATTTATTTTTAAATGTTTTTTGCAATAAGTAAAGTGTCTTAATAGATAAAATATTGAGGTCTGTTATTCTGCATTTGGGTTGAGTGTTTTGTAGACTTTTTTTTTAAAACCTGAAGGAATAAAATAACGTGAATCCCTTACTGCAAAAAATTGCACTTGGTTTAGGTACCTGTTGCTTTTTCCCCCCCAATCTGTTTGTTCCCTCTTGGCCTGGCTGGGCAAATATAAGACCCTTCATGTCTGCTTTTATTCTAGTTGGCTGAACAACTATTTAAATTTGGGAGGAAGAAATATTAGTTGGTCTGTATGTTTAAGCAAGATGACCTGCCTTGTAATTCCTGAACTAATATGCAAGTAAGAACACTTAGTTTTTAAATTGTGACATGTGGAAAATGTCTCCTGCATATTTGTTCTTGTGCTTTCACTTATTTTTCCCAAGGGGAAGAGCCTTTTGATGAAATTTGCATGGATGGATGATAGTGTTCTTGTACTTATCATAAAGTTGGAAGGGTTCTTTCAAGGCATTATATTCAGTCATCCCTGCTCAGTGCAGAAATCCAGTTTAAATCAGGGGGCATATTTAATGACAATATGCCCCAAGGTATTATGGGCTTTCGTTGCATAATCATCTCTCCTGTGTCCCTTCCCATTCTTTCGTTCAAAAGACTTCTAGAGGAAACTCTTCCAAAAAAGCTTTCCCCCCTCCCCAGTAATGGTGCTAATAATACCCACTAAATAGAATTCTGCCCTTGAGAAATAACTGGAGACTTCCAATTCCTTTAGCAACTGTCAAAAATGGTCCATTCAATTTTTCAGCCCACAAACTCTGGTGGATTTCCAAAGGCCATTTGTTCCCCGGCTCCAGCTTGAATACGAGAATAGAAGCATTTAGAAAATAAAAGAATAAGAGAATTGGAGCTTCTGAACTTGTGCCAGTGAGTCTCATCATGTTTTGTGGTAGAAGTTCTCCGTATCAGCTTCTCATGGGTCTAGGTATGAATGCACCCTACATATTTGTGGGAAGTGAAATTTCAGGATTCTGAGTACATTCTCTGTAACAGTCTATAAATCCTTGTCCACCTGATATCTCCTGTTTTGGAACAATTTAATCTTAGTATTCAAGGCGTCTGCCAGAGGAGAGATAGATTGGGTGCTTGGGCAAGATGGGCTGCCCATGTTTTGAGGAGATTGGATGTCCACTCTAACATACGTGAGCTCAGCATTTTTGTTATCTCAATTGCTGAAATCATCCCAAACTGGATCTTTTTTCTACCCAAGGTAGCAATGCTTACCTTCCTACCAGCTAATCGTTATGCTTAGAATAGAACACGAATATAAAATAGCGATGGGAGAAATCACTGATATAAATAAAGTTTCCCTCATTTGGATTGTTTTGTAAATTAGGTTCAGATTTTACAGCAAATGGTTAGTTACTCTTTTAGGGATCTTGTGTTAATGCTGGCAAAATAATGATCCTGCATTCTCCCCACCTTGTTCTTGACTTCATATTCAATTTGATGCTGAGTATTTGCTTTAGAATTTTCTCTCTCTCAAAGTTGAAATTGATGTTGGCAGGGCAATATGTCTTTCTTTTTCCCATTTTTCCTATTTCTGAATTTTTCCCCTATTTTTTCCCAAAGCAGGGAACTTGTTTATAGTCAGGTTAAGTGTACCGGTGCTGAATGCATCCAAGTTATTTCATTTCCAATAGAAAATCAACACAAAATCAGGTTGTTGCTATGAGGCAGCTCAGTTTTGTGGGTTTCCAAGGGCTGCACCCTCCCCCCCAAAAAAAGTTACCTGGATTCCTTGTCCTAGCTTTCCAGGATAAATAGATCAGTTGCTGTCTTTCCCCATATTTTTTTTAAAAAAATATGTAAAATTACTGCAAGGGTCAGCAAAGCTTTTCATTCATGGGCAAATGATTGGATGTGCTTTGCAGAATAGATGAAAAATTTAACAGAAGTCATTGAGATCTTGAAATCTTACTTTCTCTTTTTATCCAGTGAAACAAGCCGACATATCCAAGACAGGCCAAAAAAAAAGAAAAAAGATCTTGTTCAGATCCCATGTCATTAATGCCACTAAACTGCCTTTCTTTTCATTTTGAAATATAAATGTGTTTTCTATGAGTGGCTTTGACATTTCATCAGCTGCCTTTTTAAAAATCAAATTGTCATAATTTTCTACTGTATTCCTTGTTGCCACTGTGTACGCTTCTGGTTTATTGCCTGCTTTGAGAACTTGGAAGACCAGATATAAATTTTGATAATAAATAATATATACAATTTACTGCCACAGGAGGGCCCTTACTGAGATGGCTTTAAAAGCGGATTAATCAAATTCTTGGAGAAAGTGCAGTTTATCAACCAACATATGCCATAATATCCATAATATTTTGTCCTATGTCTTGACTTCCCAAGATGGTTGGCTGTGTGGAAAACATAGCAGAGTCTCCTGACCATTGATTGATCAACTGACTATTTAGTAAATAGCAGTAAAAAAATGAACAGTAGAAAAATTATGTTCCCATAATTTTACAAGCAGCAAGGACACTGATGGAGGAAAGAAAGAAGAAGGAAGAAAGGAAGGGAAGGGAAGGGAAGGGAAGAAAGAAAGAAAGAAAGAAAGAAAGAAAGAAAGAAAGAAAGAAAGAAAGAAAGAAAGAAACAAAGAAAGAAAGAAAGAAAGAAGCTTCAAAAAGAAAATGGCTTTTCTCCTTCCTCAAATTACTTTTAAAAAAATTATTTTTCTTTTAGATGACAAAGTCCTACAAATCCCAGGACACCATTTCATTTTGGTGCTAACAATGAAGCTTTGTTCTTTTTTTTTTTTATCCCACTGAAAGTGTTACTTTTGTCGAGTTTCCTGCAATTCTCAGGTGGCCTGATTTGATAGGATAATTCATCCATCCAAATTTATGATGCACGATTCTACGATAGTTCCTCAAAGACAAATCTATGCTTTTACCTTAAATTGCACCTTTTCATGGGACTGACAAAATTACAGAATTATACTGACACCTTTGCAGCTTAAACATGATTCCTCCTTCACCTTCAGAGCAAGAATTGTGACGTGGAAAGAATTAGGCAGAAGTCCTGTAAACTGTTGCAAAGGTAGTAAGATTTTGTATTTCTGCATGACGCTCTTGCTACAGTGCCAAGCTAGAAACTGAGCTAGGTGGATTTTACTGAATTTACTGTAGTGTGGATTTGCCTGGAATAATAGAGTTTATTTTACCAATCCCGTAATTTCTGAGTTCACGTAAATGTAAGAATGGGGACCTGGTGTATACAAAATGAAAAACCTCCCAGTTCTTATTTCAAGAGTATTAGAAAACAAAATAGGTAAAGGGTCTTGCATCATCTTAAAAACCAACACATTTTTAACAGTATGACAAAGTTCTCCAGATTTAGTGATGTTGTTTTGGGATTAAAGATATACTGTATACAAGATTTTTTTTTCAGGTGATGTTCGAAGAAATGCAGTAAATGCCTCAATGACTCTTGCAAAGAAAGACTTGTGAAGCTAACATGGTCAAGAGACAGACCCAACTATCTGTTTATTCCCACCAGTGGAGAATTCTAATTTTCCCCCCATATTTTCAGATCGTGAGATTATGAACAACTTAGTATGGAGATTTGGAAGTGAAGGGAGTCTCCAAAGTTAATAGACTAAAAAATAGAAGAATTCCAGACAGTTCTTTCAATTCTTATCTCTCAAGTGAATCAGGTCAGGCACTCCAGGGAGTAATCATGTATTTGAATAACTTCCTTCCCTCCTTCACCTCTTATCAGGGACACTGGAAAACCCCAAGACAGAAGGTAGTAAATATGATTTTTGGACAGACATCGTTGGTGGTCGCAAGTGATTGTAGCCAGCATTTCTTGGGACTGCATCTCATTTTTTTTCTTTGTTGCTATTTGGATCTTTTTGTCGGATATCATAACTTAGAATTAATAAATTATGCAGTATACAGTTCCCTGTAGAACACATTAAAATATCATTCCTAGCAGTATGACCCCTCTGGATTGGAACTCAAGTTCTTAAGCACCCTGGTGATGCTCAGCCCAGGAGAAAAAGTTGTACTTGAATTCACATCTTCCAAGCTGTAGATTTTAAGGATACACAAAGAGTGCATTCCACACAGTGTTACAACTTTATTACCCTCTTGACTTTGGGCCCTCATTAACAGAGTGGAGCTTCTTCATAGCAGATAGGCATCATTTTACTTTAACTGTTGTTTTGGTCCTTCAACCTTGCAGGATATCACTCATAACTGAGGTAGTATATAAATAAAGTAAATCCAAACGAAAATTTTAAAAAGTAAGCATGATAAAAATGGTACCTTAAACATTTGTAAAAAAAAAACAAACAACTTTGAGAATGGAATCAAGAACTTTAGAGTAGAAATGAACCTAGAGTAAACTTTGTAAGACGGGCAACTCTATAAATTGTTTACATAAAATAAATCAGTCTAGTTAGCACTGTCTTCGTCAGCAAAGGAAAAACTTCTTGTATAGTTTTCAGAAGAGAGAATATCCTTTAATAAAATATGGGAAATATTTTTGAAAATAGGGTTTTGAATTTCCTTGATAATAAAATCTTTCTTTCTTTCTTTCTTTCTTTCTTTCTTTCTTTCTTTCTTTCTTTCTTTCTTTCTTTCTTTCTTTCCTTCCTTCCTTCCTTCCTTCCTTCCTTCCTTCCTTCCTTCCTTCTTTCCTTCCTCATACCCCAACCTCCCAACTCTCTCTTTCCATCTCAAAAGACTAAGAGAGATAATTATATCTTACAACAATTACCCTGGCTAGGAAGCAAAATTAGCACAGTTCTTTCTAATTTAAATGTGTTGAAATTGCCTGAGCATGACAGCAGAAAATTACAAGGTTTATGATACTGGCTTTGGTTAAAAGAATGGGAGTTGCCTGCTTCTTTTCTTGAGAAACATGATGGTCAAAGATACCTATCAACAGTGATTGAAGGTGTTCATCTCCTCTCCCTAAAGAGAAAACAGATTATGATCATTTCTCACAGACCTCCATCTAGAGATCATAGGTGAAAATAATAAGACAGCTTTCATTCTTTCTATTGAAAGTAAAATGAGAGGGCTGTTCCCCAAAAGTAGAGTATCTAGCTAGCATGATGACGGTCCATTGACTTATTCATAATCCTAAATATCAGTGTAATATCCTACATTTTCCCAAATCAACAGATTTCCTGAAACCTAGGAATTAGTGAGGGTAGGATTCTTCTTCCTTATATGTATATTTTATAAGCCCAAGATTTTGAAATTCATAGATAGATAGATGTGGAAGAGACCATATAACATGTGGATTGCTGTAATCCAAATTAAAGCAGTTCAGACTGTCCAGTTTGCACCTGAATACATCTGACTCAAAAAGTGAATCCATCTGGATGACTGGTTCTAATACAGTTATTATTTAGAAAGATTCCTTTTTTTCCTCTCCTAACACTCAATAGAAATATATTACTTAAATGCCTTAGTTTATGTCCTGCATTTCTCAAACAATATTTATCAATCCTGATCTTCTTCTTGGTGATATAATTTCAGTTATTAAAGAGCACAATCACATCCGCTCTCAGTCATCTTTTATCAAGGCTAAACATAGCCAGTTTCTTTAATCTCTCTTCATTAATCTTAGTTTATAAACTCTGATCATTCTGAATCCCCTTCTTCTATTCCAGTTTCTCTGAAATGAAGAGATTTATTTATTTATTATTTATTTATTATTTGGATTTTTATCCCGCCCTTCTCCTTACGGACTCAGGGCGGCTGACAGCCTGGTAAAACAAATACAGAGATAAAAATACCCACTTTAAAACCTAATTAAAATGAAATATTTGATATGGCCTGTGTCAAATTAAAATTACTCTTAAAACCCCACTAAAAATTCCCCTAGGCCAGTCCCGCTTGTTGGAAGAGCCATGTCTTAAGGGCGCGGCGGAAGGAAGGGAGATCCGGGATCACCCGGATCTCTGGGGGTAGTTCGTTCCAGAGGGTGGGAGCTCCCACCGAGAAGGCCCTCCCCCTGGGGGTCGCCAGCCGGCACTGTCTGGCCGATGGCACCCTGAGGAGACCCTCTCTGTGGGAGCGTACCGGCCGATGGGAGGTAATCTGCGGCAGAAGGTGGTCTCGGAGATATCCAGGTCCGATGCCATGGAGCGCTTTGAAGATGATGACCAACACCTTGAAGATTGGAGAGGACTTCATTGATGAGCTTCTCCAACTGAAGAAAGATTTCCCAAAGACATATTTATTAAATGAATCAAAGGCTGGGGAAAATTAAGCTTTAGTATGGTGTCACAGGAGGTTTTTAAGAAGACACTGGGCAGCCATTTGCCCAGGATAGTATAGGGTCTCCTGTTTGAGCAGTGGGTTGGACTAGAAGACCTCCAAGGTCCCTTCGAACTGTGTTATTCTTTATTCCATTGTACAATCGTCTTCCCAGAAAGTTTCTCCAGAACTGTTCATAATTAAGCAAAACATGAAAATTCCGTTATTTATGTTGCCAGATATTTTCAGCATTAGACAGGTGGAATTAAAAAGTTTTGTTTTATTTATTTTTTAAATGCATTGTTCTTATTCAATCGAAGAAATGGAAGAAGAACACACATACACACTGAAAGCAGTATATAATAGAGCAGGATAAAGGAAAATAAAACGACAGTCCAAGCATTAAAATGCAGATAATATGGTTTATGAAAAGTTTTACAGGAGGTCTGCTGTATTGTACTTTTGGTGTTCAATAACAACTAAAAAAAAGGAGAAAACAGCGAGGATTGCTACTCTTTGGAGTAAGTCGTATTTTGCCTTTTTTACTAGCGTTCAACCAGCCTACTTAAATGAAAACAAATAAATTAGAAATGTAATTTAATATGTAATCATTCAATGGGTTCGTGTGGAGGGCAGCCTTGGCCCTCTCCTATCTCATTTTGTTTTGTGGAATGTTTACTTGGGAAGGAAAACATATATAGCAATGTAGAGGATCTGTAAATTAGGAGAAAGAAATTATAAAAAGTAGGAGGGAGGGCATTGTATGGGGTTACGAAAATAAATTCCAACAGGGATAACTAAGTTTTGCTTATTTTCCCAAACCTCCCAAGCTACAAAGTTATTTTACTAAATATAACAATAATTTATGGCCCGGCTGATTTAATAAATGCAATATTTAATAGCCAGCCAATCTCATGGAAACAAACAAACATTTTTCTTTAAACCAAAGAGCTAAAGAAGCTTCTTGGATGAGAAGAGAAACGCCTTCAAAAAAGTCCAGTTGCCTCGTGAAAAATCACCTTTGGGAGAGCTAGGACCTGGATGACTGAGAATCTCCATAGACATTTATCTTTAAAGTTAAATGAAATCAGAAAAAACAGAGGAGGTGCCACAATCTTCATTGAGAGAGGTTTTTTTCTTTACAAAATACAGTAACTGAAAGAAGAAAATGTGACGGTTGCTTGAAGAGCTGACTGATATTATGTTATGATGGAGTTATGTTATGTTTGTTGTGTTATATGTTATGTTATGTTATATTGTGTTGTGTTGTGCTGTGCTTTGCTATGCTGTGCTATGTTATGTTACTGTGTTGTGTTCTTGTGTTATTTGATTGCTATTATAATCGCCCATAATTTTTCTTCTGAGAAGTGACCCCAGAGTGCTTTAGTGGTGATGTTGAGTAAAGCTGAGTAAAGAAGATGATGCCCAAATGTGACAGTGTCAATTATTCGACAGTGTGGCTCAGAATGATCTCTGTGGCTGGTAGAAGCAATGTGGCCCAGTGATTTGAGGACTTAGAGGTCTTCTAATCCAACACCCCATTCAAGCAGGAGACCCTCTCAAATACTGGAACACAGCTATCAAGTCTCCCCTAGTCCTTCTTTCCATTAGACTAGACATACCCACGATTTCAAAAATGTAAGCATAAACTTGAGAATTTGGAAGGCGCTGAGGACCTCTGTTTACTCCATTCCAGTCCTCGTCGCATATGACATTTCGAGAGTTGTTTTGTGATTGTAGGGTTTTTGTTCTTGGTGTGTGGAGGGAGAATCCTGAAGAAGGAAATGAAGTTCTTTTTTTTTTGCCAGTAATAATTGAGAACTCTGGAAAACGTTTAGGGCTTTTGAAAAGAGTGATCTTGGCGGATGGTCTTTCCAATGTGATTTTTCTTTCACTCCTGTTCATTTTATCGCTGGATTTTATGTGTGCACTTATTTAAGCTGTCTGGGAAAAAGAGCTGTATATAAAAACCGATTAGTTTTTATAGCACTCCAGGGCTGACTTAAAGGGTTCCTTATTCTCTACCCCCTTCCTTAAAAACTTTTTCATTCTTATTGTTTTAAGTCAAGCTGTTTGTTTGTTTGCTTTCCTTTAAAAAGAGCACATACGGAACAGAAGCAGTAATTTTTGAATGGATGCATATATAAAAAAAGGAATCTTCAAATTGAAGATTTTTCTCTTCTTCCTAAAGAGTCACAAAACAATAAAAAGGAGAAAATTATTTCACCAAGGAACAATAGCTTGACATGAGAATTTAGAATTTTCCTTCAATATAGTACAAAACTGTTGTGTCTCCAGCTAACTCAATGAAGACTTTTTTGGGGGGCGGGGGAGGAAAAATGACATTTGAGCAGGGGAAAATGGCATGTATGTTTAGGTCTTTTTTCCTTAAAACAAAAGATTAAAATACTGTCGAAATAAATGAGGTTGATGCTTTCACACAACATGAGTTATTTCAATGTTGAATATTTAACTTGCAGATAAAAGAGCTCTTCATCTGGGAAAGAAAGAAAGAAAGAAAGAAAGAAAGAAAGAAAGAAAGAAAGAAAGAAAGAAAGAAAGAAAGAAAGAAAGAAAGAAAGAAAGAAGAGAGAAAAGGGGAGAAAGAATGGAAAGAGATACAAAGAGAAAAGGAGAAAAGAAAGAAGGAAAGAGAAAAAGATAAAAAGGAGAAAGAAAGATAAAAGAAAGACAAAGACAGAAAGGAGAGGGAGAGAGAAAGAAAAAGAAAGAAAGAAGAAAGAAAGAACGAAGAGAGAAAAGGAAAGAAAAGGGGAGAAAGAATGGAAAGAGATACAAAGAGAGAGAAAAGGAGAAAAGAAAGAAGAAAAGAGAAAAAGATAAAAAGGAGAAAGAAAAATAAAAGAAAGACAAAGACAGAAAGGAGAGGGAGACAGAGAAAGAAAGAAAGAAAGAAAGGAAAGAAAGAAAGAAAGAAAGAAAGAAAGAAAGAAAAAGAAAGAAAAAGAAAGAAAGAAAAAGAAAGAAAGATCTTAAAAGGAAAGAACTGAGCAGAGAGTGACCTTTCTATGAACAAGAATATGAGAGGAGGTATTTGACTAATCCCAGCTGCCTCTGATTGGCTAGACAGAACCGTGTGGAAAATGTCTCCATCTGGACTAATCTGTCCTCAGTTGGATGAGTTGAAGCCTACCAAGTTAACCTGACATTTAACAATAATTACCCTTTCGTCTGACCCTTCCCCAATCTCCTGCTCTCTCAGAAATCTCTCTTTTTGTGTTTGCTTGTGCTCCAACCCCCCCTTGACTCCTGTGTTAGAGATAGCTCGGAAAAAGGCGATGAGATGATAATAGGGGGTGTAGATCCACAAGCAGACACCTGCACGCACAAAAAACGAGACAGCCGATATGAATTTATAAAACCGAGCCTCTTGAGGAGGAGGCCGAGAGATGATTCCTTTCCCACCCCCCCAAGGAGTCGGTTTAGTTCGGTGCAGTTGAAAGGAGGAACTGGGAAGAGAGACTTTGCTCCTAATTGCAGGAAAGTAGCCATCAAACAAAGAGGAGTCTTCTTTAAAACCAAAGTCAGCGCTCTGTTCTCAAAAAACAGAAGGTTTATTTGGAGGAGGAGAAATGGCACATGGAAATCGGTTCAGAGGGAAAAACCAGGTTCAGAGGTCACTCGGGCTAACTGCAGATGAAATGTGTCTATTTTGTTTTCACCTGAGGCTGCCTTCCTCTTGTCTTCTGGAAAGGTCATTGTGATAAAAACAAAGCACAACAAAACAAAATCATCTCTTCGGAAGGGAAACCTTCACTCCTGGTTGATCGTCCTTGTTTTGCCTCTCCAGAAATGTGGCTTTCCTTGGCCCATGTTTAAGCCATCTTTCCCCCCCCCCCCCAGCTGTCTTGCCTGGGAAGGAGGCTAATCAAAGGAGAAAGAAGCAACGTGAAGATCATGGCATCTTCCAATATTGTAAAACCTTTCTCCCCCTTTCCAATGTACCCTTGCCTTCTTCAGGTGCTGGGTCAACCGTTCTTCTGGTGTTGGTTTTAGCTTTACATGATCATTGTAAATTAATGAAAGAGTTGGTGATGCTTCTGGACCATTTGTTAACTTGTTTATTGTCTAGGATAGCTAGGGATACACATCTTGGGCAAATGTAAATATCTCTGGCTTCTCGTATTTCAAAGAATCTCTGAGAAAGGGCATCACGTCAATTTCTCTCCAGAAGTTTCTTCAGGTTTGGTATGACAGAAAATTCCAACAAATGGAAGTTTGCAAAATATTGCAGAACAAGAATAGGACCATGCTTCTGTGGCGTCAGGTAAGCAATTAGCTAAACTGCTAATCTGATGCCAGAGATTAGTATTAAACTAATTAAACCAAAACGAGAGCAGGGATACCTTATTTTAATGGATTCACTAATAAATAAGAGCCAAGGTACACATCTTGAATTTCCAAGAGTCTATATTGTTCTCTCTCCCCCTCTCCCTGCCTCCTCTGGCCATCTTGGATGTGAGCTGGGAGATTCCCAGGTTGGGAAACACAACATTGGAAAATGTGAGCAACCAAGGAAACTTGGAAGGATACAAAGAGGCACCAGAGAGACCTGCAAGAGCAATATGAATTGTTTGCAAAAAGGAAATAAACTAAAGCGTACCAGCAAATGTTAAACAACCTTAAAACAAGGTAGACCAACCAGAAGCTCTGAGGACGGGTAGGGCAATTTGCAGCAACTGCCAGCCAGATTGTGGTATGACATTATCCCAAGCCGCAGTATGATCTGACAATTACCCACAGCGGTAGCTTGGCCCTTGAGTCTGTTTACCAGTTTTTTCTGGGCAGGCACTTTATTCCTTGACAATGCAATTGAGCTTCTGTTTTGCTTCAGCTGATTTCCATCCAGGAGCCATTTCTGGAGTTCAGAGAGGAGAGCATCTTAAACTACTGAGTTCTCCACTTTCACAGTCAATTAGTGTTGGCTGCCAAGAGGAAGGAGGGCAGGGGATAGGGCTGCCCTTGAGAAAATGTCATACCTTTTCCAGATGTCATAAAATAATAATACCACATCCCAGGCATCATTACTTCCATTACCTAGTGCATAAAAAAAAGTGGAGAGCTAGAACGTGATAAGACAGAAGGGAAGGGAAGGAGGGAGGGAGGGGAGAGAGGAAGGAAGGAAGGAAGGAAGGAAGGGAGGAAGGGAGGGAGGGAGGGAGGGAAGGAAGGAAGGAAGGAAGGAAGGAAGGAAGGAAGGAAGGAAGGAAGGAAGGAAGGAAGGAAGGAAGGAAGGAAGGAAGGAAGGAAGGAAGGAAGGAAGGCACTGGAGATTTATCAACACCCAAGACAAGCATATCCCCAAAACCAGTCAGGGATCTGAGGATAACTGCACTTCCTACAGGAGGAAGGAGTTCTCCATCAAAGGAGCCTTGTCAAGCTTCTTTTCTCTTCTTTCAACCCTGCTAAATCCACTTTCTCCTTTACCCAAGGGAAAACTTGTCGTTTAAGAGCCTGTTCTCTCTCTCTCTCTCCCTCCCCCCCCCATTCCATTTTCTCTGCAAGCCTAATACAAGTAATTAATTAGATTACACTCAAATGCCTATCACTAAACTGGAAAACGGGCTCGTTTTAGCAACAGAAATCAGAAGAGTAAGCAAGAAAAAGCTGGGGGGGAGAGGAGCAAGATAAATAAATGTTTAAAAAAAATACACCAGACCAAAGACAAGGGACATTTCTAGACTTTTCAATTCAGCCTCGATGGTAGTTCACGTGGTTTGTGGGTCTCTGTGTGTGTGTGTGTGTGTGTGTGTGTGTCGGTGTGTATGTATCACCCAGACCTTGTCTCTCCCCTAATGTCATAATCAGTGAGCTGAGGCCAAATTGTACTTTATGTAGCTCTTTGCTTAGTACCTGATTCAATACATCTAGCCGGACAACATTCCATCACCTTCTTAGCACCAGAGGTGACCAAAATCAATGGCAATCAGATTAGCTTGTTAACAGAAAGGCTGAAGGGCCAAGGTGTTAAGTTCACAGGGCATCCCCTTTCATTTAAAACTTCTCACTTAAGGGACTCACTCCTTCGGCTCCCGTTCCTTGCACCTTTTCGATGATGATGATGATGATGATTTACCCGATATGATTATTTATGACTTGGAAAGTCAGCAAGTTTTTCTTCTGGCTCTGGAGAAGGGTTGAATATTGTTTTTTCCTGGTAGCTCCTTTGAAGTTAGCATCTATTACTATTATTATTGTTGTTGTTGTTGTTGTTGAAATCGTTCCTGAATTACCTGGCGAGATGAAACCTTTTGACTAGCTAATTTAACTACCTACTTTTTAATGTAAATTTAATGTAAACTGCTCTATACCACCCGGAGGCACTTCTTATGAGATGGGTGGCCCGATAGATAGATAGATAGATAGATAGATAGATAGATAGATAGATAGATAGATAGATAGATAGATAGATAGATAGATAGATAGATAGATAGATAGGCAGGCAGGCAGGCAGGCAGGCAGGCAGGCAGGCAGGCAGGCAGGCAGGCAGATGATAGACAGAGATTGATGATGGATGGATAGAGAGAGAAAGAGAGAAAAAGAGAAATCTTTTCTGTGTGTTACATCTATCTATCTGTCTTCTTCATCATCATCATCATCATCACCATTTTTATGGTATAATATTTGCAAATAACATGGCATTCTTGTGGCATGTCTATCCTCCAAAACAGGGTATCATAAGACCAAACAAAATCATACAAGAAAACCAAATCCAGCAGCCCAGGTTTGAGACCCGAGTGCTGTGCAATGGGGTGAGCTCCCGTTACTTGCCTCAGCTCCTGTCAGCCTAGCAGTTCGAAAGCCTGCAAATGTGAGTAGAGAAATAGGTACCCCTTTGGTGGGAAGGTAACAGCTCTCTGTGACTTCATGCTGGCCACCCCTGCAGTCAGCAATGACTAGCAGAGTAAAGTCCACAGGGGCTCCTTTACCTTTTACTTTTCTACTTGTATTGGGAGCATGAATCCTGCCACAGTCTTTGCAAAACCAGGGAAGTTCTCAGCATTGGAAAAGGCACTTGCCCAGCGGCAGAGCGATGGAAACAGAAGAACCAACGAGCAATAATATTGAAAGCCTTCACTTCGTATCACCAAGAGAAATGTCAAAGCAAGGTGTGAATGAAATGAAAACAACAACAACAACAACAACAACAGAGGCTTCTTGAGTAGAGCTGAGAATTTTCAAAGGAAACTTCAGCACTGTCTTAATTCAAATGTGACGCCACTAGGTTAAGATTCGGGCTTTATCAGTGGTCTGGAGCATAGCCAAGGAACATTTCCACCAATTCGGCTAACCCTACTTTACTGCTACAATTAAATACCCGGCAATCACCAACACCTGAATTTGCTGCCTAATCTTTGACATTTAGAAAATGAGTAAAGCTGGTTCCACCACAGAGAGAACCACAAGTGATCTCATAACCCTTCCCAAAGAACCACGGCTTAATTTCCCGAAAGCAGCCTTCAAATGTGGTCTCCTTTTTATACTCCTGCACCTAACCCTATTGCGCCAATTTACTGAGATTAATCATTAATCTCCCTCCAGGTAGAGATGAATTAGAGGGGGGAGGACAGAGAGGGGGGGGGAGGAAAAGAAAGCCTAAAGAAGCTAGGAAAGGCTTAGGTGGAGCCCCCGTCCGATCCAGATGGTACAAGCCGCGCCAGGATGGTGGTAACAGTTCCATCCGCTGCTGAAAACCCATGACATATTTTTACCATTAGAGAAATTGGAGATTGGCAGGCTGGCTTTTCACTTCGGATATTACATGCATTTAAGAGATTAGATTAATAGCAGCCTCAAACCAGCTGTGTTGTGGTGAGGATAATCTTTAACTGTGTTGTGTTAAGAATTGACCTAGCCCTTGATGTGGGCTCCCATTTTGTCTTACACACTGAAAATATTCAGAGAGAACACGCAGGAAGCCGCAAAAGACAACCCCATTTGCCTTGGGTATCGTTTCAAAGACTTAGCCTGCTTTATGGATTTCCTTCCAATTGTAGCAACATTGGCCCAATTAATAGGGATTTTCCATTGGACTAGTAAATGGCGTAGCCCCCGGCGAAATACTGCGTGGAAAGGCAGATCTTTGAAGATGCTTTGAAGTTCTTCTCTTGACGAGGCTGATTTCGTTCTCTCTCTCTCTCTCTTTCTTTTTTTAAAAAAGAAGAAGATAAACCCACAGCCCATCCCTAAATCTATAACGTGATAAAATCCTGCCCCCCCCCCCCCCGCTTCTTGCATTAAGGATGAGTGAAAAAGTCTTTCATTTGCTTACCAGGCAAATCTGTAAAGTTCTTTAAAAATGGGACGATGTGGGGTGGGGCGGGGTGGAAAATGCCTTTCAGTGCCTGCATCTGTGTGTATACGAATACTGGACAAATTTAAACCCACAGATTTTTCTATCCAGACAGACGCCTTAGTGCGTACAAGTCTGGTTTTGCATGCTGCCTGTTCAACCATGTTATAGATGTTTGAACAAGATTTGTCACAATTTTTTTTTTCTTTTTTGGCTCCTCAAATTATATGGAAGTCAAATTCTCAGCAACCGGGAAATTCTGAATGATCAGATCTATGTACCTTGAGAGCACCCCAGTTAAGAAAGAAAGCAAAACTTTAATGCATTGGTTTTGATGGACTTAGCAAACCAGTCATTATGATTGTCTTAATGTGTTTTGTGAACCCTGTCAAATGAGAGCCCTTTGACAGACCCTAATTAAGCAAACCATGGCTTAGAATATGCACAAATCTAGACTGGCACAGTGGGTATCAAAACTCTGTATAATGGAATATAAACAATACTTCTGCACTAAACAAAAAAACCCCAACAACATAAAACCACAAAGCAGATACTAATCAAGCTGGCTCCGTTCCTAAAAAACATTTTGTCTAGTACATAATATTATAAGATTACCCCTAGATCCCATGAGGTTTATAATCATTTACATTTTTAGATTACATATATTTAAGATAATTTATCAACCCAGACTTGCATCCTGTCTCAGTCTTCAAAGTTATGTTTTTTCCTCACTGAAGTCTGTAAACTTTTCTGCTCCGGATGGTGGTGAAAGATTTAAACTACAGCCTTGTTATATATGTACATCTACTAACTTTACTTGCAACTAATTCAGTATTGTAATATTTTTTATTTCTCCAATATCCTGGAATAGCACAGGAAAACTTCAACTAGAAGTCCAGACCATCATCTTTTGCAGCCAAATACCAACTTAGCCCATATCACTTAGCCGATATATAAAAGTTCCAACACATAGAACAGTAGAGTTGAAATGGTATAAGGTTTCCTGCTTGAGCAAGGGGTTGGACTAGATGACCTCCAACTTTATTATTATTATTATTATTATTATTATTATTATTATTATTATTATTATTATTATTATTATTTGGAAGGGACCTTGGAGGTCTTCTAGTCCAACCCCCTGCTCAAGCAGGAGACCATATAGCATTTCAAACAAATGGTTGTCCATTTTCTTCTTAAAAACTTCCAGTGATGGAGCGCCCACAACGTCTGAAGGCAAGCCGTTCCACTGGTTAATTGTTCTAACGGTCAAGGAAATTTCTCCTTAATTCTAGGTTCCTTCTCTCCTTGGTTAGTTTCCATCCATTGTTTCTTGTCTTGCCTTTGGGTGCTTTGAAAAATAGTTTGACCCCCTCTTCTTTGGGGCAGCCCTTCAAATATTGGAAGCCCTGCTATCATGTCGCCCCTAATCCTCCTTTTCACTAGACTAGACATACCCAATTCCTTGAATCGTTCTCCCTATGTTTTAGCCACCAGCCCCCTAATGGTGACAAGAACTTCAGCCAGATGTCCAGACCATCGTCCTTTGCAGCCAAATGCCAATGTAGCCCATATCATCACTGGCACCCGAGATCTGTATGGAAAGAGGGATGTGTCAGGATCCATCCGAAAGACCCTCTGAACTTTATCGATGCCGCCCTTTCAATGGAAACCCAAATCTCCATGAAGAAGTGAGCACGAAGAGCCATCAGAGAGAGAGAAGCGGGGGAGAGGGAGAGGAAGAAAAGAGGAAATTCAATTTTAGTGGGGGTTGACAGGCTTACCTTTTTGCGCTTAATTGGCCGTATTGTCTCCAAAAGTTAATTGGTTACTTAGTCCAGGTAGTTAGTAAAATGTTTAGCTGCGTCAAAGGCTCAGGCTCCCATTGTTAATGGGGCATGAAATGGAATGTTTGATACTGCAAATAAAATCAGTGATATTCAAGGCTGTTATGGTAGGTAATGCGTTGAAACTGCCATTTAATGGGTCCTGGAAGATTAGGGTAGTGTCAGCTGAAACCGCCCGGTCTCTTTTTTGACATTGTTAGTTGCCTCTTCATTTACTTAACGTCTGTCTGCACTGATTACATAGACATAAAACTCCTTGCAAAAAAACAACAGAGACACGCTCTATTAGCAGTCCAATTAGAACTATTTGCATATTACAGTTCATTTCTGCTTAAGTGAATCCCTAATACAACTTTAGTAGAGGAGGGGGACAGAAAAGGGGAAAAAAATAAATTGATTGTAATCTAAAGAAGAAAAGAAAAGAGTGAAAGCAAGCAAAGAAGGTGAAAGAACTCCGAAGCTCATTGTTAGAGTACTAAATGTTTGTCCTCTTGCTGGATCAGGGAGGGAAGGGAGAAAGGAAGGAAGGAAGGAAGGAAGGAAGGNGGAGGAAGGGAGGGAGGGAGGAAGGAAGGAAGGAAGGAAGGAAGGGAGGGAGGGAGGGAGGGAGGGAGGGAGTGAAGGAGAGGGGAGGGAAGGGAAGGGAAGACTGAACATTTCTAAAGTTTTTGATGGTATACTAATATAGATATTCCTCAACCTACAACACAATTGAGCCCAAAATTCTTTTGCTAAGTGAGACATTTGTAAAGTGAGTTTTGCCCCATTTTACGACCTTTCTTGCCACAGTTGTCAAGTGAATCACTGCGGTTGATAAGTTAGTAACAACGGTTGTAAAAAGCGAATCTGCCTTCCCCATTGACTTTGCTTGTCAGAAGGTCGCAAAAAAGGAATGACATGACTCCGGGACACGGCGACCATCATAAACACGAGCCAGTTGCCAAGACTTGAAGCTTGATCTGGTGTCCGTGGGGATGTTGCAGTGGTTGTAAGTGTGAAAAATGGTCATAAAGTCACTTTTTTCGGGGCCGTTGTAACTCCGAACTGTCACTAAACGAACTCTTGTAAGGCGAGGACTGCCTGTATTAGTATTCGGTGAATGAATACCCTCTCTGTATATTCTCCTTCATCCACCCGCCGAAACCCAACAAGCTTAAGCAATACTTTGTAATGGTCTATTCTTTAAAAGCCTGGGCGAGATCAACCTCCACCGCTGTTTCCTCAAGCAAAGCAGGTAATGACTTCCCGAACGGCCCTCGTGAGGAGCTGCACTCGATGCCGCGTGGCTTACCTAAGCCATTAGCAAAGAGCAGCAAATGTTCCCAATTCCGTTCTATCCCTCAAGAACACAACCGGGGGAGGGAGGGAGGGAGGGAGGGAAGGAGGCGTTGTATTGTTTCCTACTAACCTGGAAAGCTTTACCTGAGGAGCTATTTTGAGGAAGGCAGTGCTGGAGATGTAAGCCCACTAGGCCTTATATCAGCACCCCCTCCGCCTTTATTGTTTAGCAGCCCGGCAGGGGAGGAGAGAAGAACTGGCCCGCCACTCGTGCAAGTCAAGCTGCGTGCATGCACGCGCCGGCCAGCCACTCGTGCAAATTGAGCTGCACACATGCACGCGCCAGCCAGCCACTCGTGCAAGTCGAGCTGCGTGCATGCATGTGCCGGTCATGCGCTGGTCAGCCACTCGTGCAAGTCGAGCTGCGTGCATGTATGCATCAGCCAGCCACTCGTGCAAGTCGAGCTGCGTGCATGCATGTGCCGGTCAGCCACTCGTGCAAATTGAGCTGCACGCATGCATGCGCCGGCCAGCCACTCGTGCAAGTCGAGCTGCATGCACACGTGCACGGGCCCACCACATGTGTGTGCACGCACTGGCCAGCCACTCGTGCACGTCGAGCTGCATGCACGCATGTGCAATGGCCAAGCACTCATGTGGCACAGTTCCGAATGGGTCCCAGGCTGACCCAGGGGTGAGCCACGGCCCAGGGGGTTAGGGACCCCTGCCTTATAAGTTCAGAACATAAAAACCAGCTGGATTTTTCTTGTGTAAGTACAGATTGTCCTTAACTTACAACCCTTTATTTAGTGGCCAAAGTTATGAAGGCTCTGAAAAAAATAGTTTATTATTGTTTTTCACCCTTCTAAACATCATAGCCTGTCCCTGGTTATGCTGAATGCCGATGGTTGTTTTTTATAATTTTCCCAGCTGCTGTGTATTTTATGGGGGGAGTTTATATATTTTTATCATTTTTAATATTGTTAGGTTCCAAGTCCAGTATTTGTGACAGGTGGCCATGTAATTTGGTGATGTTTTTTTTCTATCAATCTAAATCAATCAATCAATTGAGAAATAACCAACCCAAATACTAGTTATGATGCTGAAAGTTGCCAAGATATTCTGAACAGAAAAGAAACACCTGTCCCAAATTTTGGGGATTCATATATTCCAGAAGGTAATCCAACGATTGGGGGAATTTTCATTCCTTCACCAAGAAGGAGAAAGAGGAGGAAATTAAAAGGAGTTGCAGTCTTTAAGATTTAAATCGGGTTTTTCTCTGGTTTAAACATAAAGCAGGGCGTTCCAAGCATTAAACTATGCAACGCTGGAGTTCTACAGTTTCCACCCAAGTCCCCTTCCCATTTTCTGTTGCTGGTAAATCTTCACCCCTCATTTGTTTTTGTGAAGGATTCTGGAGTGGTTTTGCTTTTCATTCATCATTTTTTTTTTTTAAGCAATTCTTCCCTGCTCTCCGATGGTGACCTGCCCAGAGGACCTTGTTCTTGGGTGGATTAAAAAAAAGTAATAACCAAATAAAGCCAGCCAAGAAATAAAACTCTGAATGGGGGTTGGATGCATCTTGACCTTTGTGCATAGCCATGTAAAAGCTTCATGCACATGTATTGAAATGCTCCATGGAGCAGAACGTGCTGTTTCACATGCCACAGCTGGCGAGGTTCATTTTGAGCTGTTAAGTATATACAAGCATATTGCAGGCCAAGCGTTTGTGGCTTAAATTAATGCAGCGTGCAACGGGCAGACAAAAGCCTCTGCAGTTCAGAGTGAAGAGGAAGGGGTCTCGATGGTGAGCAGAAGGTCCCTCAATTTGTCCGAAATGGTATAGGGTTTCCTGCCTGAGCAGGGGGTTGGACTAGATGACCTCCAAGGTCCCTTCCAACTTTACTATTATTATTATTATTATTATTATTATTATTATTATTATTATTATTATTATTATTATTATTATTATTATTATTATTTAATTAATAGCAATAGCAATAGCAATTAGACTTATATACCGCTTCATAGTGCTTTACAGCCCTCTCTAAGTGGTTTTACAGAGTCAGCATGTCTCCCCCAACAATCTGGGTCCTGATTTTACTGATCTTGGAAGAATGGAAGGCCGAGTCAACCTTGAGCTGGTCCAGCTTGAACTCCAGGCTGTGGGCTGTGAGTTAGCCTGCAGTACTGCATTCTAACCACTGGGAAAGAAGGAAGGAAGGAAGGAAGGAAGGAAGGAAGGAAGGAAGGAAGGAAGGAAGGAAGGAAGGAAGGAAGGAAGGAAGGAAGGACAATAGCAATAGCACTTAGACTTATATACTGCTTCGTAGTGCTTTACAGTTTGATGGAAACTAATCAAAGAGAGAAGCAACCTAGAACTAAGGAGAAATTTCCTGACAGAACATTTAACCAGTGGAACAACCTGCCTCCAGAATCTGTGAATGCTCCAACACTGGAGGTTTTTAAGAGGAGACTGGACAGCCATTTGTCTGGAATGATTTATGACCGCTTTTCACACTTAAGGACCATTTGAGCACCCCCATAGACACATGATCAAAATTCACTTCAGCCCTTTTGAAATAAATGGCAAAATTATTATAAATGATCATAACAATGGTTAATTCCCCCAAAGCTGATACATGGTAGTTTCATTTTGATGGTATTAATACTTATGTATTAATTTTACTTCTTGGGTTTTTTTTTCTTTTTAGGAATTATATATTATGTGATTCAGTAGACATGAAATGAATGGATAAATTGAGATGTGACAATATGCTCAAACACGTTCATTTCAAATAAAGGTTTCTGCAGAAGTTTTGTTCTTCCCTTTGTTCCCTCAATATTAATTTCAACAATTCATAGGCGATACATTTTTCATCATATACGAAAAATAAATGAAACGGTAGTTCAAAGGTTGTCCCACTTATTTTGTTTAGAGAGAAATAAATGTTTGTTTTCAGACTGTTTTACATGTGAAAAAGAGTCATGAATCTATCCCATTCCATTTACCACTAATCTTTGAATCTTTAAAAGAACTCTCCACAACAATGTGTGCTTGAATGTGCATTCATTTCTATTTATTCATTTACTGTAATTTTACCCTAATTAGTAATTGCCATTCTCTGAGTGGTACATAAATTGATTAAAAGAAGAGAAATCAATGCATAACTAATGTATTTCTGTATATTTTATCTCTCCAACTATGGATTTCAGTTTTGAGCTATTGAAGATTCTAAAAATTGCATTTTAGAACTTTTAATGGAAAGTTAGAAAAAAAATCATATTTTAGTCCAGGAAATATGGAATATCTCTTTGGAGAGGAAAGTTGAGAGTTTATGCACCCGAGACAAATTCCTTGTGTGTCCAGTCACACTTGGCCAATAAAGACTTAAGAAACAATGTTAAAAGCACCCCATCTGCATTCTGATGCCTGTGTCATTTCTACTGATATTTATTTTTTTTTAAAAAAAAAACCCTGCACATGTCACAGTGACTAAAATGGAGCAATTTGGCAGGTGCTTTTATTTCAGAGAGAAATTTGCTAGGGTCTGGGAAAAAAAAACGATGTTATCCAGATTGGTATCGAAATACCATTGGCTATTTTCAATTCTGTTTCTTTTTTTATCTGGATTTACAGATGAAGTCTTCTCATGGCTAAGTGTGATAAGTAAGTGTGGAGCAGTAAGATTAAAATTAGTGTTATTGTTCGGTTTATTTAGGGATCATTTTTTCATTAATTTTATGCAGCCTGGGCAAATTTCTAGTTGGCAACAATTGTATTTCATACATTTACATCAGTTGACTTTACCCATGCTTCTTCACCTGGTTTTATGGGAATTATTCAGACTCATCACAAGCAAATTTTCTTCCTTCCTTCCTTCCTTCCTTCCTTCCTTCCTTCCTTCCTTCCTTCCTTCCTTCCTTCCTTCCTTCCTTCCTTCCTTTCTTTCTTTCTTTCTTTCTCTTTCTTTTTAGAAATGTTTTATTGATTTTTCACAATAACAATCCTTAGTGCCTGGTGTACAGCATGTTGTCTTGGTTCATATATTTTGAAAAAAAAATCAATAGTAGTTAATTAACGGTCAATAATAATTCATTTTTGTAAGTCCATAATTAGTATATTAATTAATAGTATATTTCTTTGATCTTCCCTTCTCCCAATAGTATTTTCCTTCTTCAACCTTAAACAAATATCATTCTTAATATTTTCAATGCAAACTGGACTTGAATCTTACTCCCATTTAACTCAGCTCAACCTTTCAATGGTTTTCCATCCATCTGGAATTCCATTCCTTGGTGATGGCAGAGCCCGATTAACTCAAGACCTAATTTTCCCATTGAATCTGTGAGCGATCAAGTGCATTTGCTTCATTGATTAGCCATCGTGATGACCTTTGGGGGACACCCTCAATAATTGGCATGATTACCTGACAATAAATTGATTCCGTTATTCCATCGGAGAGATTCCATTTGCTGATGATACTAATTATCTGAAGGCAATCGCTCTCATTAAAAAGGCCAACCATCTCTCATCAAAACAGGCCTATCTCAGGCATGGTGGTTCTTATTACCCTGAGGTTCCATCTCAGGGAGAGAGACCACAAGCCGCAAACACAAATATAATATATATAATCCCACAGCTGGATCTATGGCGTTCCTGTTTCCCAATTACTGTAATGCTGATGACATCTCTAGTTTAATGCACACCACATTAAAACCAGTTCCCACACACTCACCATCTCTGGCAAAATCTAATTACACCAGACCTGAGTACTCAATCAAATCTGTTATTCGGTGGCTAAACAGCCCCAGCGTCGATGCAATTTGAGGAGATCTGGGCCATGACTGGGAATGTTATGTATTAACAATTTCTAATAGGAGCTCCCGTAGGTAAATGAATATGCTAACAAGCAAGGGTCGCTGCTCAATCTAATATCTTTAAGCTGTTTAATTCTGAACAGCCCCTTAATAAATCAATTGACCGGGAGAGCTGATGCCCCTATCAATTATTCAAGAGGACAAATAAATATTTCAGATGATTTGATGGGAAGGCTTCCTTGGACTCATGGAAAGCTTTGCATTTCATTAGCCCTGTTGCTAAAAGTTTTATAGGATGCCAAAGATGGTTAGTTCTCTCTGTTCGCAGAGCCCTCAATCGCCGAGGAACACAACAGGTGAAGAAATAAGTGGCCCACAGGTTTTATGTCTCCCTCGAGTTGGAAAGACCCAATGGGGATCATCTGAGTACTTTTGTCCTCTATGAAAAAAAAACAACAACTGTGTTCCTTTTTCCAATGCCACTACAGTGTAGGTCTCAGAGGATTGAATTACATCTATATATATATATATTTTCAGGTTCTGTAGAATCCATAACATCCACAACAGTGAAACTCTCCATACCAGTTGGGTTGGATTTTGTGGCGAACAATGGTGGCTACAGATAACTTTCATCTATCTAAAGTTTAAAAAAGCTGGAACTGAGCCACTCAATCAGGGATATAGCATAATTTATTTATTTTTAATTTATTTATTTTAGAAAATTTATAAAGCTGCCTACTTGAGGAGCAACTCTAAGCAGCTTACAAATGGTAAAAACAAAATAGGAAATAATATATATATATATTATCTCACTTATCTCAAGCTAAGGACAATTATCTATTTTGTTTTCAATTTGCCCACCTCTATTTAGTAGTTAATACATTAGGAAAATGCTCGTGTTGGGTCCAGATTTTTGAGGGAGTGGAGATGCATCTTGTCCCTGAGAGTGATTTGATATTTCTTTGAAGCGAATAATAATAAGTTTTTTCTAAAACGACTGTAAGATACCTGGAAAGCAAAGCTTTATCCTTCAAGTGCAAGGGACAATAATATAAATGTAACAATGTGATAACTTCATCTGGGGATAGGGTGAAGTTTTAGATTATCATAGATAATGCTTTTTATAAAATCAATAGAGATAAAGTTGTAAGAAAAGAAAGAAAGCATCCATACTGTCAGAGAACAAAGGAAAACAAAATCCCCAAGGAATTGTGTGTGTTAAGAACGTGTAAATTTTCTGTCTCTTTCACTTATCCATTTATGAGAGCAATAAGATTAAAAGCCTCTAGCTACTGAATTAAACCTTGCAGGATATGAAACCTTATAAAAAAGGTCTTTATGGAATATGTCCCACATCTATCTATCTATCTATCTATCTATCTATCTATCTATCTATCTATCTATCTATCTATCTATCTATCTATCTATCTATCTATCTATCTATCTATCTATCTATCTATCTAAGCCTTTTCTTTTAGTTAAGATTATGTTCTTTTGAATGGTTTTATAGTTTTTAAACTTGTTTTTATTTTTATTTTTTGTATCGTCTTTGTATCATTGACTCACCACACTCACGTATATGAGATGGGCAGCAACTAAGTTCACCAACAATTTTTCTTCTTCTTCTTTTTTACATCGTGGTGACCAAAACTGGATGCAGTATTCCAAGTGTGGCCTTACCAAGGCATTATAAAGTGGTATTAACACTTCATGTGATCTTGAATTTATCTCTCTGTTAATGCAACCTAGAATTAAATTAGCTTTTTTGGCAGCTGCAGCACACTGCTGGCTCATATTCAAGTGATCATCCGCTAGGACTCCAAGATCCCTCTTGCAGTTACTATTAGTGAATTATATACATTTGGTTTTTCTTGTCTAAATGTAAATCCTTATTTTTCTCTACTTATCCCTTTTCTCTACATACTTTTCTCTATCATATATCATAAATGGATAACTTGTAGCTCTAGTTCAGAACCTCTCTGCTTGTAATCCCAGAGATCAAGTACCAAAAACTGTTGTCATAGTTTTCCATAAACTTGAGCCAACCACTTACAAAAGCTACAGTGTTGTGAGGAGAGAAGGAATCTAAATACACTGAAAAAGAAATTATTCTTTTTCCTTCTCATTCCCACCCCGTCTCCTTCCCCCAAAATAGAAGGAAAAAGGGGGAAAAATCCAGGGCATTCTTACTTTGTGTAACTTACCACCCACTGTACTGTTTTGATTCTTATAAAATATGATTTAGCTCTTGGGAACAACAAAATGTTGGCTAAGAAATAAAAAAGCAGGGAAAACTCACATAACAAATTAGCATCACACACATCACACACACACACACACACAAACACAGGAGTAGCCTGTTGCCTTACTGCTGCTGAATTGTTTGATAGAGTGGTTTTCTTTGCACCCTAGAGGCTGTTGGAGAACAAGTTGGTCAAAAGAGGAGGTTGTGTACTGCTAGAGAAAGGGGATATATTCCCTGATGTGTAATGAATGTAAAATGGAGATATAAAGGGACAAGCAGACAGAGTAGATAAGTGTAGAGATCCAGAGTAGATAAGTGTAGTACTTTGTTTGCTACAAGATAATATAATGATAATCTCCTTAGCAAACAGGCAATCTGTTGGACAGAACATCATCAAGCCTTGTTGAATTTAACAACCCCTGGAAGCACTTTGGAACGGTATGTTAACTGCCTTCAGGTGCTTTGGAGAATAGCTTGACGCCCTCTTCTTTGTGGCAGCCCCTGAGATATTGGAAGACTGCTATCATGTCACCCCTCATCCTTCTCTTCATTAGACTAGACATACCCAATTCCACCAACCGTTCCTTATATGTTTTAGCCTCCAGTCCCCTGATCATCTTTGCTGCTCTTCTCTGTACTGATTCTAGAATCTAAACATCTTTTTTACATCGTGGCGACTAAAACTGGATGCAGTATTCCAAGGCGTGTGATCTTACCAAGGCATGCTAAAAACAAAACAACTGTATTGCATGCCAAACAATAAAAAGTGACAAGTTGGGGGGGGGGAACAATTCTCAGAAATAATAAAATAATTTATTTTCAAATAAATACATTTAAAAAAAATATTTTAATAATAAAATAATCAAACATCTCAAACCAACCAGCAAATAAGTCCAGGTGACGTGACTCAATTTTCAGACAAATTTACCTGGATGATTGAGAATCTTCATTGACATATTGCCTTGTTCTTTGGGGACCAACCACTCCTGAGGTTGGTGCGGAAGAGTTAATACATTCCAGCAACACCCTGCCTAATTAACTTGCTCTGACTGATGAAGCTGCTTGGATGAGCAGCGAAATACCTCAAATCAACAAGAAAATAGGTCCATGACTCAACTTTCAGACAATAAAATTGAAGGTTTTTCCTCTCTCCTGCCCTCCGGAGGAACGATTGCAGTTTTTCTGTGGGTGGCTGCTGAGAATCGGAGGCAAATAAAATCTATTTGAAAAGAATTCCCAAGGAAAATGATTTAATTAAAACGATGCTGTAGGTATTTTGGCTGTTACTTGTGTGCCAAAATAGTTCAGAATAGGGATAGAGGAGATTTGTGTTTATTTCAGATGCTTATACAAATTTGTCCAGGGTCCACCTCCAAAATTTATGTGTGAGTTTCAATAGGGCTACACATTTAAATCTGCACTTTTTAGAACTTTGGGATATGATGTTTTGTGACTCAAAACAGGTACATAAATTATATATAGTAGTGAAAATAACACTAAGTATGTTATGTGTATATGAGTATGCATGTGTGTTATTTCAGAAATAGGATAAGCTTAAACTGAGGACTCAAATGTAGCATCTGCATAGAGAGTCTGCACTCTTTAAGGCAGCTGTGTCTTTTATCTGGAGAAAATATGAAACTGCCATAAAAGGCCACAGATATATCCTACCTTCACATTCCCATATGATTCGAAAATTGTTTTGGGCATCAAATCCTGCACAGGCTTAATAAACGTACCAGGAAAATGCATACAAAATACTTAACTTATAAATTTAGAAATTATGTACAAATTATGCATGTTTCCAAATTCACTTGTGATATGAAATTGGAGCCAAAAAAAATTCTCCAATTGG
This sequence comes from Protobothrops mucrosquamatus, assembly GCF_001527695.2. Lineage (NCBI taxonomy): Eukaryota > Metazoa > Chordata > Lepidosauria > Squamata > Viperidae > Protobothrops > Protobothrops mucrosquamatus. Next base: position 167,218 of record NW_015387705.1, read on the forward strand.
GAAAGTGTAGAAATAAGCAAAACCAAAATAAATAACCATCCCTATTTTGATTGTAAATTAAAGAATGCAAATAATTCCTTAGTTTTTTCAGATGGTGGTGGGTGACTTGAATTTGTTAATCGGATGCTAGAGCCCCTTCTTTCACTCAGCCAACTTTCAATTTAACTGTGGTTCACGAATAATGGATTGCTAAATAAACTGCAATGGCTGGGATCACTCACCACCCAAAGCTGCAGTTAAATAAAGCATGATATGATTATGCCTTTTATTACTATCAACTGATAGATAGATAGATAGACAGACAGACAGACAGACAGACAGACAGACAGACAGACAGACAGACAGACAGACAGACAGACAGACAGACAGACAGACAGACAGACAGACGGATCATAGATATGATAGAGCAATAGAGAGAGAGAAAAAAGAGAGAGAGATGATAGATTCTGTTTCTTGACATTTTTAAATAAATATTTTCTTGAATATATGAAATCAAGTACAATATGAGGCAAGTTCTTTCTTGATAATGAATCCAATGTATTTTATTCTGTTTGTATTGGGATTTTATTGGGTGTATACATATATTACATGCATACATACATACATACATATATACATATATGTATTTGATGATTTTTATTTTTTTTATGCTGTAAATGGCCCATAGTTGCTTTGAAATGAGCTGGTGGCAAATAAATTTAATAAATTAAACAAACAAGCAAATAAATAAAAAAGGAATGCTAAAGGTGAAAGACTATTGCAAAAAAAAAAAGGAGGGAGACTGAATAAGAGCAAACCAATCACATGTCTTTTCCGTTATGATATTTTAATTAAAAGAAAAAGAAAAAAAATACTTTTGAGATGAGCTGGTCACGAGGCCCACCAGGATGAACCAACCTTTGAATGTCAACGGCCCCCTCGTCCAAACGGGCAGAATTCTTGCAAGTGTCCCCGGACGTGACTGTGCGCCAGAGCAGGATTATTGCCGCTCTTTAAAAAATATGCCATGCCCTTTAGGATGTAAATCTATTGAAATCCAGCTGTAGATAGAACCGGGGGTACCCTTTCATATTACTTTATGACATTTCCAGACAAAAGGTACAAGGGTGCTCAGATTAATTTGCTTTATGTTTGACTAGAAAGGCTGCCCACCGCGGTTAGAGCCCATTTTGCTCGCCCTTCATTTTGGAAAGCTTGTCAGTCATTTGAGAATGACGTGCCCTCCGTCTGGGATGAATGAGCCCATCATATCTTAGGCGAAAGATTGCTCTCTGGAGACAGAGATAGACAGAAGGAGACGAAGGGAAATCTTGGTTAGGGATGAAAAGATCCTTCCTTCCTTCCTCTTCCTTCCTTCCTTCCTTCCTTCCTTCCTTCCTTCCTTCCTTCCTTCCTTCCTTCCTTCCTTCCTTCCTTCCTTCCTTCCTTCCTTTTCCTTCTTTTCCTTCCTTTCTTCCTCTTCCTTCCTTCCTTTCTTCCCTCCTCCTTTCCTTCCTTTCCTTCCTTCCCTTCCTTCCTTCCTTTCTTCCTTCCTTCCTCCCTCCTTTCCTTCCTTTCCTTCCTTTCTTCCTCTTCCTTCCTTCCTTTCTTCCCTCCTCCTTTCCTTCCTTTCCTTCCTTCCCTTCCTTCCTTCCTTCCTTCCTTCCTTTCTTCCTTCCTTCCTCCCTCCTTTCCTTCCTTTTCTTCCTTTCCTTCCTTTCTTCCTTTTTCCTTCCTTTCTTCCTTTTTTCCTTCCTTCCTTCCTTCCTTCCTTCCTTCCTCCCTTCCCCATTCATTTCCTCTGTTTCTCTTTTTCCTCTTCTTTTCTCTTTATTGCTTTCTCTTTCCTTTTCACTTAATTCACTTCACTTCTTTCATTTTACCTTTCTTTCACTTACTCTTTATTTCCACCTCTCCTTCCTTCCAATGTATGCAAACAAAAAAAACATGGAAAGGAAGGCAATAGGAACAGAGAAAATATATATATACTAAAAAAATCTCCATTTTAAAACTAATATTAAACCTTGACTATCCTGAATGGCATTGATCATTCAGCCGTGTCATAAGCGCCTGCCATCAGGTGTAGTAGATTCATTGTAGATTCAGGGTGACACTGAAATATTTACTTGTGCACTGAGTTTATAATAACTGATACTTAAGTAAATATACGGCAATTGTCTAACTTTAGGGCAACTATTTGCCCATCAATACTACAGCAGAGATTTAGTTACAGTTGTCAAATTGGGATTATTTCAAAGAATATCACATGAGTACTTTTGTCTCACTTTTTCCCAGACATGCCTTGCAGACTTTGATACTGGGAATACTATAGCGTTATTACAAAAATAACGAGGCAGTAAATAAATAAATTTAATTGTGAGGTGCCCAGAATCATGTGTATGAAATGTGGCCTATATATTTACTAAATAAATTAAATTTTAAAAAGGGAACAAATCCCTGATATGGTATGAAAAAGTTAACATAATGATGTATTATCCCCCCATTGTGAGTTTTGGATTTGATTAGTTGTAACCCATAGAGAAATGCAGATGCCAGTTCAAAATGTTGAAGCTGAGAGTCAGATAAGGTACTAACAACCTTTTTAACCACCTATTTATATTGACATTAACCTGAGATAAATTATCTGAAATATTTACTTGTGCACTGAGTTTATAATAACTGATAGTTATCAGAATATGCATCGTAACAAAGAATGCAAACAACCGTTCATCCATTCAACTTTTAAAAGAATATTCTTGCTATGAACATTTAAAGTCACCATATCCACTAAATTAGACTCCGACATATAAGACTGTAACACTTTCCATGTATGAGGCTTAAATTTAGCTAGAATGGGAGTACAATCTAACAAAGTATCTAAAACTCAATTAAAACCTCCAGCTATAATTATCTGATCCACAAATAAACTAAAATGATGCTTAAATGCCTATGCAAAACATCTAGATAGCTCTTAGTAGGGCGATAATAATTACTGAAGACAATATGATTATTAAAAGATTCAATCACCAATACAGGAAAAAAATATTGTTCTGGGTCACATGTTTCTTCTTCCACTACCACTTTTGAAAATGTATTAACCCCTTCCCTATCCTCCATCAGATTTTGAATTCCATCTAGATATATTTGACCAGCCCAACTTTAGAGAAGCAGCAGAAATTTTAAGCTCAACAGTGAAGTGACTTTATTTGCACTATGTCATGACAACTAAGTCATACTAACTTTTATTAGATGCACACCCTTAAGATGACAGTGATGATCTACTATACTATATTTTTTCATAAAAAAAAATAAAGCCAAGACTTAATAAATAAACAATTATGAGCCAAGAGCATAGATAATAGATTCTGTCTGTTATGCAACTTTCCAAAACACAGTTTTTATTCTTTCCAACCAAAAGGAACATTGGAAAGAAATTGCATGAAGGGGACTTTTTTCTGTCTGTGGGTAAGATAACTGTCCAAAAACTGAACAAAACAAGGCCAAATTTGGTGTTAAGGAAAAAGCTGGCAAAAGAAAGATTGACTTGCAAAGTGGCCCAGATCCAGTGCATACGCACAGACACACAGACAATTTCCCATAGCATCATGGTGAAAAAGGCAGTTGGGCTGTCATTTTGCCAATTGCTTCATTTTAATCGCCTGTCGCTGACCCCCAGATCCAGAGAGTTGGAAAGAATTCTGGTAGCCAAGTTGTAAACCATAGAATAGTAGAGTTGGAAGGGACCTTGGAGGTCTTCTAGTCCAACCCCCTGCTCAAGTCGGAGAGCCTATACCACTCCAGACAAATGGCTGTCCAGTCTTTTCTTAAAAATCTCCAGTCATGGAACACCCACAACATCTAGAGGCAAGCCATTCTACTGGTTAATTGTTCTCACTGTCAGGAAATTGCTCCTTAGTTCTAGGTTGCTTCTCTCCTTGATTAGTTTCCATCCGTTGCTTCTTCTCCTATTCTCAGGTACTTTGGAGAACAGGTTGGCCCCCTCTTCATAGTGACAGTCCCTCAAGTACAGTACTGGCAGCCTGCTATCATATGACCCCAGTCCTTCTTTTTTTATACTAGACATACCTAGTTCCCTCAATTGTTCATTGTATGGTTTATCCTCCAGACACCTTACTTACTGATTGTTCTTCAGGTTTTCCTTATCTTGTTATTCTTTCCAACCCCACAGAACATAAAGAACTTACTAAACCAGCAGGATAATTCTCTGGAAACCAAAGATAATAGGTTCAGTTTCCTTTTATCCAGGATCTTCTTAATCAGACTTTCTTTCCCTACTAACCCAGTTCTGTTGGGCTGTGACTTCTACCCTTCTACACCAGCCCAGCTGGAGAACAACTACTCCGACTCCTTCATCACTGCAATACATTGCTTCTCTGCTGATACAAAACTCTCGATTAAATCATTTACTTCATATATGCATATATACATATATACGCCCATATGCAAACCTATATCTGTATCTGGGAGTGAATGTATGTGTGTGTGATTGTGTACATGTATATGTTGGAACAGGGTAGTTTTTGTAACCTTTTGTGTAGCCTTGAACTTAATATCTCTAGGATTATTCCACTACTAAAGTCAATCAAAGTGAGACTGGTTAAAAGTACGGTCAAATAAATAAACATGTTCTCTAGAACTGGTAAGAGGAATTCTTACTCAAAGCGTAGTAACTTAGTAGTCCTCTCACTGAACATGTGAGATATATAATTGTTAATAAAACAGCATCTCTTTAAAAAAAAACTGAGAGAACTGAAAGGATAGAATGTAAATGTAGTGCTAATTGAATTACACTTTGGCACTGTGAGACACTAATGTAAATATTCTTGTGAGTAGGCCTAAGACACTTGAGGTAATTACTTAAAGTCTTCCTTTCAAAGAATCCTCCCTCTTTTTTTAATGCTTTTTAACACTAGCACTTTCTTCCTGACAAATTAAATGAAATTTCATTACTCGCTCTGACTTAATGGTATCAAGGCTGCCTGTTCCACTTCTGGGTACTCATGAGTGTTAACACTGTGTGAGCAAAAGACAACAGTTTTGTGGTCCCTGGGTTCTTTAGATCACTAGTCCTGCGAATCTTTGGCCAAATGTTTTCACCTCCTGGCCAGACTTGTACTGCACTGCACTGCACTGCACTACATTGCACTGCACTGCACTGCACTGCATTGAAGAGTTGATTATGTCCCACAGCAATCATGATCTTGGACTGATTGTCTTCAAAAGGCAACTGGACTTCATTTTTTCTTGAGGGAGATGTTTCGCTTCTCATACAAGAAGCTACATCAGTTCTGACAGTCAGAAGTCCAGGTGCCTTTTGAAGAAGCACTTTTCAGACAACCATGATCTGGATGACTGAAAATCTCCATTGACTTGCAAAAAGAAAGATGCTGGTAGCATCTGTCTGCACCTCTGTAAAGCAACTGACTGTTTCTCCCAGATTCAGTTAGCAGCTACACTAGCAGTCCCAAATTCAAGGACAGCTGTATGTTCCCAGGAAAGATGGAGCAGACCCAGGGATGGGGCAGGACGCAGGGCAGAAAACATCCTGCAGCCAAGAAAGGTCCACACACCTTTGCACCACTCAGGTGACCCTGAGGACACAGATAAACCTCAAGGTGGCCTCAACAACTCTCTAAAAGAAGGCAAAGGACCAGCTGTCTGCAAGGAGTATAAATCCTTCCATTCTCCACCATCCGGTCAGAGCTGAAAAAGCTTCTTGGATGAGAAGTGAAAGGTCTTCAAGGAAAAACAAGAAAGTCCAGTTGCCTCCTGAAAAAGCACCTTTGGGACAACCATGACTTGGATGACTGAGAATCTCCGTAGAGATTTACGCCATGGTTCTATCACTCCCTCTACTGCTGGGGCTAAATGGGGTCAATGAATACTCTGACTATTGCTGAGCATTAGGCTACAGTGGTCAGGATAAGAGGGAGAAGACACTGTTCTGTGTCTGTTTAGTTTCTCATTTTCGGCATTGTCAAGTGAGTGGAGAAATGCATTTGAGAAGATTAGTGAGCTGATGTTGCACTATTCTTGTTAGATGTCCTCCTAGAACATACCTCACACAGAGCATTGAGGGCTGATGAAGCCAAGTTCTTTCTTATCTCAAAGGTCTTCTCTCTCCATCCCCAGACTTTCCAGCTTGGAAAGCAAGGACTTTGGAAGATAAATTGCACTGAGCCGATGTTTTTTTGGCAAGAATTCTGGGTCAGCCTTGAAAGAAAATATCTCTACTTGTTTTGCATGCGAGAGATGTAACAGGTTCTGAAAAACAGCTTTAGCCTCTTGTGTGGTCCAGGTGAAAGTTCATGTAGCCCCTCAGTCGGTTATACTTTTCCAACAAACAGACTGCGCCACTGAAAGCAAGAATCTAAAAAAAAAAATAGTTGGGATTTTAGTATTATTAATAAGAATAATATACCAAAGAAAATGCTAAGCATCCAATATGTACAGTAAACAAAACAAGGTGCTGTCCGTGGAGAACCTCAATCATCCAGGTCGTGGTTGTCTCAAAGGTGCTTTTTTGAAGAGGCAACTGGATTGTTTTTTCCTTGAGGAGAAAGAAAAAAAACACGTTTTGCTTCTCCTCCAAGAAGCTTTATCAGTTTTGAGGGGGGGGGGAATGAAAGGATCAGTATTATCCTCCCATTCCTATCCTTCCCCTATCCTTCCACACACATTGGAATTGATGAAGCTTCTTCAAGGAGAAGCAGTCAAAAAACGAAAACAAAAATCCACAAGCAATAGCCAGGAATAAGTTGTGGGAGAGACCAGCTGTTGGAGATGGCGAGGTTTGTCATCTGCCCTTTGAGGGTCTTCTGGGACCTTCAATCTAATTGCAGCATCTTTAGTAGATGCGAATTTCAAGGTTACACCTGGCTGGTCAAGGGCAGGTCCAAGTGTAATCGGTACTTAGATCATACATTAATCTGATTTGCCATCTATTAGGTTTGATTTCTGCATTCCTCGCCTCTTCCCTGAAGCCAGGATTATGGTGATAGTTTAAGATAATGGATTCCAAGGGAAGAAAGGTCAGGCAGACACTGAGATTCAGAACCTTAAGATAATATGATTAATCTAAAAGCTGCTTTCGGGAAGGGGGAGGGGCACCCTGTAATATGCTTAATTTAGAAGACAAGAAGAGGAAGAGAGGGAAGCAGCAAAAAAAAAAATGGAGGAAGAAAGGGAAAAACTCAGATACCTCATTAGCCACTATAATGAATGGATGTTATGGAGAAAATATCCCATTCGTTTTCACACTGACAATGCATACACACATATGCACAGATGTGTTTACTGCAGGCTGGGGGAAGAGTCCAATAATAATTTGGGCACCACACATTATGCAGGGTGACATGGAGGGACCATGGTATCCTCTTTAACGCTGAACAGAGAAATTCTGATTCATTTTTTTTTTCTGCCTGTTTTTCTTTCTGTTTGGTGAAACTTAGCTAACTTTCAAATTCAGCCAATCCACAGGTGGTATGGTGTGCGGGTAACTGGCAAGGTTGGCAGGCATCTCAAGGTCTTCTCCAGCTTTCGTTTCTCTGTAACTGTCTCCCTAATAAGGAGAGACGCATTCCTTTCTCCAGGATAGAGGCAGGAGAGGGAAAGTAGAAAGCCAAAGTTACCCCAAGCTCCCCCTCCCCCCAAGCAGAATGGCAGGCCCCAACAGTAGAATATATATGCAAGGGAAAACATAGAGGTTTTGGGGTCCTGACACTTTCACTAAATTGCGTAGATTTCAACTCCCAGAATTCTAAGCAATGACCATATCTGAGAATCCATTTATCTGGAAGAAGTAACAAGGTACTGAAAAGATGCTTTGGAGGACCATGAATATACAATACAAGTGTTCCTTGACTTACAACCGTTCATTGAGGGACTGTTCAAAGTTACAGCAGAACTGAAAAAAGTGATTACAGCTGACCCTCGTACTTGTGACCACTGTAGCATCCTTGTAGTCATGTGAACAAAATTCAAGGGCTTGGCAACTGGCGTGTACTTATGGCTGTTGCAGCAGGCCCAGGTCATGTGATATCCATGTATGACCTTCCCAGACAGCTTCTGACAAGCAAAGTCAACGGGGAAAGTGAATCTCAGCTGCGTATTCCCTGATTTGCTTAACAACAATAGCAAAAATAACATTGGCCGAGACTCACTTAGCAACTTTCTTGTTTAGCAATGGCACCAATTGTGGTTACAAATTGAGGACCTAGATAAACCTTGTGCATCGTCCAAAGTTCTGATATAATTTGGCAACAGACCCTTCAGTTTTCAACACATCGCTGTTGATTTCAAAGGATTATGTTTGAAATTATTTCTGGAATATGAGGCTTTCTCAGAGCCTCGTTTGACCTCAGGGGACCAAAACTATTCAACTTTAGCAGATCTTCACAATAAGAAAAGCTTGAGACCCCAGTCAGCTGACAGGAGTTGTGCATAAAAAGATGAATGAGAAATCCATTAAGTTTTCTTTTTTTAGTGGGAATTGATCCGATTCATATTTCTCAAGCTTTTATTATATTCAGGACCTTGTAAACATGTCTCCATTTAAATGACATATATAGAAGTCTGTACTTTACAAAAATGTGCACAAAAGTTCTCTTACATATATGCTAGCGTGTAAAAATGACAGGATAGGAGCAAAATCATCCACGGAAATGCACTCATGGGAATAATATGGCAGGACGTGAGACAAAGAAAGAGCATGAAATATGATCATGCTTGGAAGATACTGGGGTCCAGGAGAAAGAAACTAAAGATATCAGGGTAGAAATTAAGAACAAAAGAAGATACTTTGGGCAAGAATGTCTGCAATATTTTTTTTAAAAAATCAAATATTTTTTCTTTTCGGTCTTCCCTCCCCAAACAGTTGGAAAATAGTGTATTGTCATTGCTATTATTGTTAATTATAATACTGTGTTCACAAGATATATCAGTGATATATCACACAAATAAATACATGCTTAAAAGGAGATAAAGTTACATACTTGATTACAGGGAAAAAGAGAGATGATGGATGGATGGATGGATGGATGGATGGATGGATGGATAACAGACAGACATGCATGGAAGCATGGATGCATGTATAGATGATGATGATGATGAAGAAGAAGATAGATAGATAGATAGATAGATAGATAGATAGATAGATAGATAGATAGATAGATAGATAGATAGATAGATAGATAGATAGATAGACGGACGGACGGACGGACGGACGGACGGACGGACGGACGGATGGACGGACAGACAGATAGATACATCAATTGAGAGGAGAGAGAAAGAGATTTATTCCTCTATGAAAAGGAAATACCTTAAAATATTTTAGAATAATGTGATGTCAGTTTTATACAATACAGCTCTATCTAGTTGAATAAAAAAGGACAACAGTTTTAAAAAATTAAGAATAGGAAGTATTTAAGGTTTGGAACAACAGCAAAAAAAGAAACAATGGAAGCTGCTCTATTATACAGATTAATATCAAAATGAAGGGCAAATAGAGCTGTTATTGAGAGTGACTGCTAGAGAGAGAGAGAGAGAGAGAGAGATGGCTTGATCATTTTAACAAAAGCACCAGAAAACTGTTGCAATCTTTCAAGTTGCAAAGTTCCCAATGTTTCAAAAGTCCATTAAAACAAACTCCAATTCCATAGTTATTTATCGCCAAAGTGTGAGCAAGGAAAACAGCCAAGAAACCGAGCGAGCTCCTGTTTTAATCATCAGAGGGCAACTGCTGCAGCTTCCTAACAATCCTTCTCAACTCTCCTTCCCATCCCACCGAGGTGCACAGGCATCGCCCCGAGACAGTATGATTTGTCTGAAAGTGGTTAAACCTATTAATACTCCGGGTTCTATTTGTTTTACAGGACATGGTGGACGGACATCGTGAAAGGTTATCTTTGACACGGTTTTAGCTATTATTGTCTGCCCGTGAAATGGTATTTCTTGAGAGAGAGAAAAAGGAACAGAGAGAGCGAGCGAGAGAGAGAGAGAAGAGAGAGGTCTTCCGAACAAAATAACGATAAATCCTGATTTAGATACATAAAGCTGCCAGTGATATCACATAATATCAGTGTTCTTTCTCATTCGATACCGACGTTTTCAAGATAAATGGTAAAACTAAGCTGGAAATCCATCTGGCCAGCTGCCTAGTCTAATGAATAACCCCACTTTGGCTCCTGCAATGTAAGCAGAAAGAGTCCTCAGCCCGACCGTTTTCGTCTGTCATGAATCTACAAGACAGCCAACATAATATCTAGGCGACAACACCGTGCTAACAGAGCAGTGACTTCCATTTTCTTTGCTTTCTATTGATTTTCACTTAATAACTAGCGAAATACTAAACGTCCGCCCTGAGTACCTAATAAATCCTGCCTGAGCTTTTTATTGAGGAGAATTTAATAAAAACAACCATCGCTTCGGAGGGATTTTTCTTTTGGACTGAACGTGGCAAGGGGTGGGTGCCAGGCTCAGGACATGATGGGGAAGGGAAGCCATTGGGATTTCAGCTTTGAAGGCCTCATCTCCTTTGAAAGGGGTTTAGAGGAGTTCACGAGACTCAGCCAGGGGTCCTTGCAGTTCAAAAGCAGCTTCGGAAGCAGGAGCAAATGAAATGGGGAGGTTGAGGCCCAAAGTTGCCAAACTGAACGCTGTTCTTTCCCCTGCTGTCTCTTCTGCTGCAGCCAAAAGAGAGAAATTCACAGCTCTGGGCTATGCAAAGGCAAAGGACAAAATCTATGTGGTTGCTAAAAATTGACATTGAGTTGATGACCAATCAATCAACCAACCAACCAATCAAGGCAAAAACCCAACTCTGTCTGAAGAAGACTTTGATGCTAGGAAAGGTGGAACGAAAGAGAGAAAGATGATAACCAGAAGCTAGGTGAATAGATTTAATTATAGTAGCAGTGGAGGTACCATTGAAAAACATGAAAGACCAGGTTAGGGACAAATTGTCACAGAAGTAATTTATCTATGTGGTCACTAGGAGTCAAAAATGACTTGATGGCACATAATTAATCAATTGCGTATGCTCTGTCCTCACTAATTATTTTTGTGGATGTTTCCCCTCTGTGTTTTACTCGGGTGTACCTCCTCCAGTTCTCCAGATGATATCTTGTTCCGCATGGAGGATTTAATACTTTGAATTTAAACTAATACATTCGCTGTAAGTTTAGACACCTTTGACAGGCAGCTGAACTTTGCAGTCTGGAAGGCTCTCATCCTGTGTATCATTTTGAACTTTGAGTTTTCATTGATGGTTACCCAACAGTTCAATCTGTACTTCTGGGCATATTCGGCCCACCCTGGGCTGTTACTGAGAACAATTCAGTGGAATGAGAGATGAAGATTTCATATGATAAAAACAGGTACTTCCTGTGTTATGTTGAAACCAAAGGTACATCTATCACTTTTTAAAGTATTGATTGCACCAAGACTGAGTCAATAAAGAATAATTAGAGTACCTAACAGGTCCACGAAGGACTGTTTTCCAAACTACTGGCATATTTCTCAATGCTTGGATGGTTTACCACAAGTTGAATCTTCTGTAAGATGTTAATACAGGGGTTTATTCCTGACTCCTGTTGGTGTGTGGCCTGGAAATTTGTATTTCTGCCATGCAGGCCATGATTTCAATGCTCCCCCTCCATCATCAAGATTGTTTAAAGTGTTATTTCAAAGTATTTGGTCAAACATGTATTAACAGAAGAGAATATTTGTAGCTCAAATAACCCAAGAAAGCAGGTAAAAAAGATTTGGCTAATAAGAACAATGTATCTAGTTTAAATAATGAGAGGGCTGCAAGACAACAACCAAGTTCAGAGAGCACCAAGGACCACATAAATATATATTTCATGTGTGTACTGTGTATATGTGTGTGTGTGTGTGTGTTTGTGTGTATGGATAGATAGATAGATAGATAGATAGATAGATAGATAGATAGATAGATAGATAGATAGATAGATAGATAGATAGATAGATAGATAGATAGATAGATAGATAGATAGATAGATAGATAGATAGGCAGGCAGGCAGGCAGGCAGGCAGGCAGGCAGGCAGGCAGGCAGGCAGGCAGTAATATACTACACAAAGAAAAGTGATTGTACTGATAACAAAAACATAGGAAAAAAAAGTAGGGTGGAAGGAAGTGTTCTATATTAAGAATAATATACTTGCTATTTTACATTTATCTCCCTCCTCATATTTTCTGACCTCTCCAAATTCCTACGTTTTGCTGTGACACAATGTCATACCCATATCTTTGTGTCTCTAATTACACTTGAAAAGACATATATAAATTGACAAGTTAGAAATTAGCAGCAAGTTATGTGCCTATCAGGATTTCCCAAGCAGCTGCCATAATTTATAATACTATGCTCTGGATTTCATGTGAATTCTATGTGTCCAGGACCTTTTAATTGGTAAGCATAAAGGTGTATTGCTTTCTCCCCTAATGTATTCTATTGCTCAATAAAAGATTGTTTCAGAGAACCGTGATTGTGACAAATGATTTACTATTAAGAACATTCTGTAATTATTGTTCAGTGGTACCACAGACCGATATATCATTAACATGATAGACGATCTTTTATATCAGCAAAAATAACTAAATTAATAAAAATGGCTTCATTCCAAAGTCTGTCAGAAAGCCAATATTCTCAACAATCAAGGATCAGTGATAACTCAAACAGGGAACCAAGTAGAAGGTTTAAGGAATCTTGTTTAGAAAACCCATGCGGTGGGAGAAATTGGACTGATCCTTAGACTGGTACATTTTTTTCATGGGCATCACGAAAAGCTGCTAAAGGTTTTGCTCCCATCATGCTTCACAACAAGGCCCTTAAGTTTCTTTGCAGTGCTTTCTGCCAGCAGTTCGATCCTCACTGGCTCAAGGTTGTCTCCTTCTTCCATCCTTTTGAAGTTGGTAAAATGAGGACCCAGATTTTTGGGGGCAATAGGCTCAGTCTGTAAACAGCTTAGAGAGAGCTGTGAAGCACCATGAAGTGGTATATAAGTCTTAGTGCTATTGCTATTTCTGTTTCAGTTTTGATTCCCTGGATGCTCAAATCCGAAATCTGAAGCAAATATTTTTGCACAGCTCTATGGCATCACTAAACCAACTAGGGGCTAATCTTTATAATGTAAGCCTTCTTTATTGGAGTCAGATAACTGAGCACTTCCATTCTAAAATTGTTTGACCCTTCCCTGCCAAAAGTTGGAGGGTTAAATCTGACACAAAATAGGCCAACCAACCAACTGGACTAGGAGTCAAGAAACCATGTTCTAGTCCTCCCTTAGTCATGGAAGCTTCCAGTAATCAGTGTCTCTCTCACTGACGACACAAAGTTATTGGTGTAAGGAAAAGTTGAAAGAAGGAGTGCTAAATATGCTTTTTTGAGCTTCTGAATGAAAGATAGATTATAAATCAAATATATAAATGAAGGGAATACATTTGTACACGTCCCTTTGCCACCTTTAAGTAAGAACAAAAACCTCACACTCTACTTCTCTGACAGCAAACAAAGCACATTCTCATTCCACTAAGAACTCCTGAGGGGTGAAATGCAAGAAAATGTCTTTTCCTGGAACTAGGTTGAATTCTCCTTTATTCAAATTATGGATGGAGTGGAAATCTGGGCTCAAAAAGTGGGACAAACTCCTCTTGAAACTTTAAAAGGACAACCAAGACAGAGAAGTTTGGACTGATAATAATTGCTATTTTTTTTGTATCCACCTCACCTTTTGAAGTAAGGAACATTGGGCAGAAAAAGAGTAAGAAGAAGAGATATGAAAGTGTAACACACACACACATGTGCACACACACACACAACTTAAAGGCATGGATAAAACAAAATAATAGGAAATAAAAACTTTACCTCAAAGATCTTCCCCAGATCACTATCAAGGAACGGTCGCCAATAGTGGTAAGGCCTCAGGAAAGCTAATTTTTATAGTGGAGAATGGGAAGATAAATTGGATAACCAACTAACCAACCAAATAAATCAAGAATGTAGTCACAGCCCCAAGAAATAGTGAAAGGCGTTGATTGGGGTTTTACCCCAGAGAAAACCGTTCGGTTCCATTACTGTTTCTGCCACTCACCAGCTGCATAAATTTGTACAATTTCCATACCTCTATAAAATGAAAGTAATGGATTTACTATCCCCTTGTTTCAAGGGAGGGGGTGGGTCCTTTGGGACAGACAGATGAATACCATAGCAGAAGTGAAATATGTTAATGACTCACTCCAGTTACATGGTGAAACGATTTCAATTTCTCCCATCTACTCAAGAGTTTCAAGCACTTCAACTCTATTTAACCATTTTCCTGACATCTCTACTAGGGACAACTAGTTTACCATATTAATAATGGTCGGCTGCATTATATGGACTAAATGTGAGTTTCCCTACCCTTAGTTAGATAATTTTTCCCAGTGGAAAATTCAAATAAAATGCAGTGCACAACAACCGTGCAGCTGTAAATTCTTCTAATATAGAGATAACCATGTTCCTTAGTTTGTCTTCCTTGCTTTGTTCAGGGAGCTAGGAGTGGTCTACTCACAGACCATGAACTGTTTAGGATCAGACTGATATATGAAGCCATCCACTGCTCATCCAGCTATTGGCAATTTTTCTATCCTGCCCATCATATAGCCATCATTCTTCTACCCTCCGTATCGTCAGGCAGGAAACCCTATACCATTTCAGACAAATGGCTGTCCAGTCTCTTCTTAAAAACTTCCAGTGTTGGAGCATTCACCGCTTCTGGAGGCAGGTTGTTCCACTGATTAATTGTTCTAACTGTCAGGAAGTTTCTCCTTAGTTCTAGGTTGCTTCTCTCTTTGATTAGTTTCCATCCGTTGCTTCTTATCCTGCCTTCAGGTGCTTTGGAGAAGAGCTTGACTCCCTCTTCTTTGTGGCAGCCCCTGAGATATTGGAACACTGCTATCCTGTCTCCCCTCATCCTCTTCATTAGACTAGACATACCCAATTCCAGCAACTGTTCCTTAGATGTTTTAGCCTCCAGTCCCCTAATCATCTTTGTTGCTCTTCTCTGTACTCTTTCTAAACACCTTTTTTACATTGTGGTTGATCACAGCTGCACTGTTGGAAGACCTGAAAGACCAGGTTGGGCACAGATCACTGTGGAGATCATTTATTTGTGTGGTTGCTAAGAGCTGACACTAAGATAATCAGTTTAAAAAATAAGGTCCAAACATTATTGCCCTCTCTTTTAGATGATCCCTTAAGAATTGGCTATTTTTCCAGGCTTTGTATTAGCTGAGTGGGTAACCCCTTGAGAATGTGATTATGTCAAGGGAATATAGGAGTTTATCTCTGAGTTAGCTATCATTGTTTATGGATTGACTTGTTTTCCTTCTGTTTTTGTTCCTGTACACTCCTCAGAGCTGTACACTCTTCCCAGAGTCAAGCAGCCATACACAGAGTTCTTTGGAAAGTAAGATGGCTACTTCTCAGAGATATGAAAGTTTGAAAATCATCACCCTAATGATCTACTTGTTGCCTGATTATTTTTTCCTGTTCTTGATCAATAGATTATCACTGATGGATCTGCCATCCCTATCATCAGCCCTCTGCTACAAGCAACAACAAACTGCTTCAGTGGCTATTTTGTGTTGCTTATTATGCAAATATGAAAACTTGATCGATAGGGTTCCTTTAGTTCTTCTGAAAGCATGTAAAGAAATTCACTTTATTAAAAGACTAGGAGGTGCGGTTAACCTGGAAAAGCACAACTCCAAACTGCAGTGGGGAGGGGGATTTGATGAGATGTAAAATGAAATTTAAAAAATGTAAATATAGTCTATATCCTCAGATAGATGAGGGTTATGGGACAATAATATGGTTATATGGGTTTAGAGGTTAATGAAGCAAAGTTAAACACACCCATAGCAGAAAAACAATGTTGGAAGGGAGAAAGGGAAGGCAATCATATGAGTTTATTTATTTTATTTATCTATATTTTGCATTTCTGAACTGCACATCTCCATCAAAGAGGGACTCTTTGTTCTACCTGTTACATCTATCTGTTTCCATTTTAGGAAATGTCACCATTTTTTTTACAGGTGAAGTTGCTCTTAATTGGAGAACAGCTCCAGTTTCCACTTTGGTCTTATTGCAAGTCATTAAAAAGAATTTGATAGATCACTGTATGTCAGGCACAAAAGATCAGGTCTACACATGAAGGTCCAATTAAACTGATTTATTGCTACTCATGCCTATGCACGGGAATCTTCTCAATCAATGGTTAGCACTTGTTTGGAGTTAGATAAGGGCCAAAGACATTCAAGGGAAGTTTACTTAGTTCACTTGTGACTATGTAGGGATTCTAGGCTGATCTCTCTTTTAACTCTGCCCCCAGGTTCTGCTCCTTATTCTCCTACATTGGAGGAGAGGAGAAGGGAGGAAGATAAAGACAAGGGGAGAGAAGAGGACACCTAGTTCCTCAAATAAATAACTTATATATCAGGAGGATACAACTTTTTCTCCATTCAAAATGGAGAAGTTGCAACCGTGTGATCAAATCCCTGCTCTTTTGTATGTGCATGCAACATTGACACTTGGCTCAAAGGTGTAGGTGCAACTTCCTTATCACTGATTGAATTCCACCTCAAGTAAATGGAGCTTCAGTCTCATAGTTGAATCTAATACCACCAGCTGGACTTTATTGAGCCACTTTCCCTCACAGATACCCATAGAGAGATGGCAAAAAAATTAAAAATGTGATGAGGCTTTTCCTTACTTTTCCAAATTTCTGACCCAGGGAAAAGGCTTGTCCTTAAATTGGTCTTACTTATTCATTTTCTCTTGCTTGCAGCAAGAGAGAAAATGCTCAATTTTTTTTTTTTTTTTTTAAAAAGAGCCTACAAGGTATGGAGAGACACCATCATCTTTCTACCTTCGTATCGACCCTTTTGATCAATTCCTGAAGAACTTTAGAAGGTTCTGAACCTCCAGTTTGATCGTAGTTGGAATAATGGTTTAGGATTGCCTTAGCCAGTTGCAATTTTAGTATTGTGATATATG
This sequence comes from Protobothrops mucrosquamatus, assembly GCF_001527695.2. Lineage (NCBI taxonomy): Eukaryota > Metazoa > Chordata > Lepidosauria > Squamata > Viperidae > Protobothrops > Protobothrops mucrosquamatus. The sequence continues at coordinate 184,272 of NW_015387705.1, forward strand.
TAGACACCCAACAGCGCACATTTTTGATGTGCGCTAAAGTAAATAAATAAGCAAATACATAAATAGCTAGCAACCTACCCCTTAAATAACCCCCATTATGGCCTCTTAACGTTGAACTGGCTGTTCTGTGACTTTAAATGAAAGCTTCGGTATTGTTGGGCAAATAAATTTAAACCACTTAACATGGCAGAGAAGGTCAGGGAAGCTTATTATAGTGATCATAGAGTTACAGCGATTGTGACTGACCGCTGCTCTTTGGAATCACCAATAATCAGAGGCCGCAAGCTGTGTTTGCAGAGAAAGGTCATGGTTCATTTTTTTCCCTCTCTGAAGCATTAATATCTTTTGTTTGTTTGGCGCAACATGAAACAGGAATCGATGGAGGTAATTCGCAGAGCAATTAGCCACTCATCTGTCAAATGGTGTCTGGGTGTATTTAACAAAAAGACCTTTAGAAAGGGTCTAAAAGAGGAGGAGAGTTGCCGCACAATCAACCATTTATATTTGCAAGCATGACATGTGGTGGATGGGATAGGACTGGATGTGGCCGGGAAGAATCCATCCTTGCAAACTAAGAGAATTTGCAAAGAACATGTTGTGAATCTGCCCTTGAAAAGTTTTTTGGTCTTTTTTTTTTAATAGATAGAGAATAGACAGACTGATGATAGATAGATAGATAGATAGATAGATAGATAGATAGATAGATAGATAGATAGATAGATAGATAGATAGATAGATGGATGGATGGATGGATGGATGGATGGATGGATGGATGGACGGACGGACGGACGGACGGACGATAGATTAATGATGGATAAAGGAAGGAAGGAAGGAAAGAAGGAAGGAAGGAAGGAAGGAAGGAAGGAAGGAAGGAAGGAAGGAAGGACACATGCATAAGGAAGGAATCAAAAATACTCAAGGAGACAAGAGGCGCAATCGCCAATGGTCATTCAGTTGCTCCTCTCCTGATATGCATCATGTCGAAATGAAGGTGAAGTTCTGGAGTGCAAATGTGCAACTGCAAGAAATCAGGAACATCTCACTGTAACACCATTAAGAAAGAAACAGCAAGGCAGTAACGCTTGTGGTTTGATACAAAAACTGCAGCTATATTTGAGGCAGGGATTTTTTTTAAAGCCCACTATAGTGGGTTGGTTTCATGTATAGACTGTATTGTGTGCGTTTAAAGTTGTTCTATTTCTAGTATGGTCTAATAGGACAGGTTCTTTCCCTTTTTGCTTTGTAATAGAATGAGGAGGTGATAAGCCGCCTGGGAAAGCCAAGGGAAATCATCAATTTCTTTTCAATCCCTCATCTGGGTATTTGGTCCATTCTTATAGCAGTTGGCATTGTGGCACATGCTTATTTCTCCTTCGGTTGTACACATAGCGTCTTGCAGAATAAATTTGGATGTGATGCTTATGAATATATGATTACTTGATTGCAGCCTTTTCCCCATAACATATTATTTATTGATTCACAAACTACAACTGTAAACTTCAGTGAAGTGCAATCTTCAAAGGATAATTGAGTTTTGGTTTAAAAATAAACACTGGATAAATGTACATTCAAGCTAAATTTATTATTCCCTGGTCTGTCCAAGAGAAAAAAAATGGAAGAGCTTCTTGAGTGACACCCAGGTTCTTACAGACTAAGCAAAATTCCTGTGCCCCTACCCCATTACAGATTGTATTCTTTACTCGTTGCCTGAATTGCTTCTCCAATGTTTGCTTATTTCCTACTTCTTTGCCATGTTCCAAATTGCTATTCCTGACAAATTATGATATTCGTTTACTTGAAACTTAGGTTGTTAAAACTGCTCTTTTTTCAAATGTAAAGAAGGGGAAGGAGGAGGAGGAGGAGGAGGAGGAGGAGGAGGAGGAGGAAAAGGAGAAGGAGAAGAAGAAGAAGAAGAAGAAGAAGAAGAAGAAGAAGAAGAAGAAGAAGAAGAAGAAGAAGAAGAAGAAGAAGAAGAAGAAGAAGAAGAAGAAGAAGAAGAAGAAGAAGAAGAAGAAGAAGAAATCTGTTAAAGTTAGGTTATTGAGTGACCGATGATTAGTTTTAATTGGAAAAGTAACATTGCTATTAGTTTTCTATTTTTTTAAAAAAAAAAATACACTGGATCGGAAGATTAGGAGGAAGATTGGGAAGGAGAAGAGGAAGAGAAGTGAGGGAAGCTTGGGAAATTAAATGAAAGCAAAATTAAAGGACCTGCTCATAGAACCAGATCTTCCTTGCCACTTTTAGTCAATGCAAAAATAATTATGAAACTATAAAAAGGGTTTTATGACCAATTATTCCTGTCTTAGTATTCATAACTGCCTCTGGAGGGAAAAAAGAAGAAAAAGGAAACTAAACTAAATTAGGTTTGGGCTATGAGGAGGATTGGTTTGAAGGTCCTTGACGCTCTCTGAGCTTGGCTGTCTTCTTGCAGATGTTTCATTACCCAAAGTAGGCAAAATAATAATAATAATAATAATAATAATAATAATAATAATAATAATAATAATAATAATAATAATAATAATAATAGTAGTAGTAGTAGTAGTAGTAGTAGTAGTAGTAGTAGTAAAGTTGGAAGGGACCTTGGAGGTCATCTAGTCCAACCCCATGCTTAGGCAGGAAACCCTATACCATTTCAGACAAATGGCTGTCCAGTCTTTTCCTAAGAACTTCCAGTGTTGGAGCATTCACCGCTTCTGGAGGCAGGTTGTTCCACTGGTTAATTGTTCTAACTGTCAGGAAATTCCTCCTTAGTTCCAGGTTGCTTCTCTCCTTGATCGGTTTCCATCTGTTGCTTCTTGTCCTGCCTTCAGGCGCTTTGGAGAATAGCTTGACTCCCTCTTCTTTGGGGCAGCCCCTGAGATATTGGAAGACTGCTATCATGTCCCCCCTCTTCCTTCTCTTCATTAAACTAGACATACCCAATTCCAGCAGCCATTCCTTATATGTTTTAGCCTCCAGTCCCCTAATCATCTTTGTTGCTCTTCTCTGTACTCTTTCTAGAGTCTCAGCATCTTTTTTGCATTGCGGTGACCAAAACTGGATGCAGTATGCACATGATCAGTGCTACAGAAACATCATCAGTAGTACTGACAATGTTACCTAGTTTGGGTAATGAAACATCTGCAAGAAAACCACCCAGCTCAGAGAGTACCAAGGACCCCTCATTTCAACCCTGAGCTACCAATATTGTCCTTTATTGAAGAAAGGTTTTCCCAATCTCCCAAACAGAAGTGAGTAGCATGCAAGGGTTGTGTTTCTGCATTTTTGGTTCAGCCAGAGCTCACTCTAAGCAGGAATAGCTGGTAAGCAGATCCTGCATTAGAAACATCCCGAATAATAGTGCAATGTTTTAATGATAAAGTTAAATAAACCAGTGTCTCTAATTAACACAATTATACATTCCGTCTCTTATTATCACAAGTACTTCTACCAGGCTGCTGAATGGTTTCTCTTCTCCACACTTCATCAGTTCTTCATTTGCAACTCCTTGTTGATCTTCCACTAGAGTAATCTGTTTGTGGAAAGGTCTGAGTAAGCTTTTTTTTAATGTGTATATCCTGAATATCCTATGCTAATAAACTGGAACTAGGTAAAGGGAGTCCTGAAAAAAGGGAAATAGAAAACCACTTCTACCTCATACCAAAAAAAAACCAAAAATCCACTTGGATATATCTCTGGAGGTCTCCAGAAGTCATGCACAACTTGAAGGAGATTTTTTTTTAATCAATGTGGTAACCAGGTCACTGCTTTGTTGCCCAACCAACCAACCCAAGTAGACCAAAGGTAGACAAGCCTTTACTCACCTGTAGCAATGTAGTTCCTTTTAATTGCAATTTTGAAGTTCTTCAAGATCATGCCATCAACTTAACTGGCAAATCATGGTGCCATGTTTTTACTAATTTGGGGCTGGAAAATAAGTAAATATGTGTTGACACCTCTAAGCACCTTTGAACATGCAGAAAGAGAAAAGGAGAAATAGAGCTGAAGATCCTTTGTCCAAAGTTTTGAGTGATATAATTATATCTCCACCTGATCTTTTGCCATTGTATTTGTCTAACCTATCCCAGGTATTAATTAAGTAGCGCTCCCCAGGCAAAATATTACTTGACCCTGAATAATACCGTAGAATTAGAAAGACTAGGGAAAAGAGAGGATTACAATAAGCAGTCCGATCTGAATTATGGCACACTCTGTTAATACTGGTGGCTGAGAGAACATGACAGTTGCCCACCAATTCTGAATAGCACTTGTTTGGAAAAGAGATAAAGGGAAGGAAAGAAGAATTCTATTTTTTTCATATAGATATATATCATAAAAATGTTTGAAAAGGGGGAAGGAAGGAAGGAAGGAAGGAAGGAAGGAAGGAAGGAAGGAAGGAAGGAAGGAAGGAAGGAAATAAATTTGATTTGGACATGGGTTAAGATGAACTTATCAAAAGAAGAATGAGAATCAGACCAAAGTGAAAATGAATAGGGAGGGAGGGGAAAGAAGGAAGGGAGGGAAGGAAGGAAGGATTTTAACAGAAAACATGGGTGCATGTTTAGTATATTAGAAAATTGCACCTATTTTGTTTGCTACCTGCCCAACCTTATAGCTTCCTGGATGTTTGTGATGAAGGGTTATTTTTTCAGTCTTACCTCTTTCACGGCCTCACTTCAAATATGAAATGATATGGAAAGAATTCAACCCTTAAGCTATCTGGAAGATACGGGTAGATAAAACTGTAAGAAGCCAACATAATTGAAGTGATAAAAGAAATAAGATGGAGAAACAAACTAGAAGAAAATATCTATATTCTTGAAAGTAAGATAAGGATTCCACATTGTATGAAAATGGGGCATTCTCCTGTGAATGTTTATTTGCCCAATTGATCTGTATCCCAATTTCACCTGCAGGAAACGTCCACTGGTCCCAAATGGAAGTAAAGGAGAAACATTGACCCCCTTCCCAAGAAACTATGAACAAAAACAGAAAATGCTACCACATTCTAGGCAATCAATGTCCCAACATTGGCACATCACTGGGGCCAGGTGGTGAAATGTTTGTGACTAGCCAAAAAACCGATTATGGGAAAAAAAACAAATTTCTTATATCAAAACTGGACTTCCACATAGCTACTTGAAATATGGCAGCACCCATGAATAGAAAAGCTACTGAGGCGAATGCCTAATTCTACCAACCTTTGCAAAAAACCTTCCAACGATCTTTCCAGAATCAGCAGGAACGAGGAACTACAGAACAGCAGGCCAGTTTCCATCCAAAGATGAAGATGCTGCCATCATATTTTCACCGTCAGAGAAGTCAGGGAAGAAATAATGTGATGTGACAAATGAGTAGCCTTTGTATTAATTGACTTTTGAGCAACCTTCAACAGCAAATCTTGGCCAGTTGGAAAGTTGAAGGAAAGATTGAAAGTTGGACACATGCTAACGGAAAAAAACTTGATGGTCGCTGCAAAAACATTGCAGCAATTCCAGCAGCACAACTGAAATGAACCTCAGGGGAATTTCCAAGTCAAAAGTGAGGTTAGGCGAAGCTGTGTGGCTTCATCTCTACAGTTCAATGCCTTTGTGGATGCTATAATGAGGAGATAATGAAAGTTTTGATGGCAGGCATAGGCAACAGGGTGATGAAACGAGTGGTGGGATTCAGCTGGTTCGCACCAGTTCGACAGAACCGGTAGCTAATTTTTTGTTGCCCAGGCCCAGAATGGACTTCCGGAAGTGGTTGTTCACATGTTTGAATGCCACCACTGGATGAAACCCACTACATAACTGACTTCAGGTTCATTATAACAGTGATATATTTGTAGACACTGATACTGAAGTCAGATCCTATACAACAGTGATGGTGAACCTTTTAGAGACTGTGTGCTCAAACTGCAACCAAAAACCCACTTATGCATCGTCGAGTGCCGGGTGGGTGTGGCCCATTGTCTGGGTATGGCCCATTGGGTGGGCATGGCCATGGTGGTAACAGCAGACTGGGTGGCACTAAAAAGTTCAATCAATTCCAACTTTGCAAGATCTTTTTTTTTCTCGCAAGAAGTTGAAATTGACTGATTGAACTTTTTTTTTTTTTGCACACGGCGGTGGAGGCCTAAAGCGAAAAGGTTTTATAAAACCCAGCTAAAGGCCTAGGACTGGGGTGATGGTGCGTGTGCCCCCAGAGAGGGCTCTGAGTGCCGCCTCTGGCACCCGTGCCATAGGTTCGCCACCACTGCTATACAATAACTATGAACATGACCCATTCAGCCATCTAGCCAACCTGATCTTCATGGGGAATGAATATCAAAGTCATTGTCATGGAAATACTATCTTTCATGTTCTTGCCACATGTATCTTTGATAACCAGACAGAAGAACTAATCCTGAAGTTCATCAAACTAGAAAAACTCATTCATAAATCCATTCATCTATTGCTCATTCATAAATCCATCCATCCATCCATTCATTCATCCATTCAGTTTGCATGGCCACCCATCTGAACAAATACCTCTGGTGTTTGGTGAAAGGATATAGAAGATAGAATCATAGGGCTGGACGGAACCTTAGAGGTCTTCTACTCCAATCCCCTGCTGAAAACAAGACACTTTATACTATGCTGGTCAAATGTTGTCCAGTCTATTTTGGAAAACCTCCAATGATGGAGCACTCACAACTCCAGGAGGCAAGCTATTTCATTGTTTAATTATTCTTAACTGTCATAAACAATTTCCTTATTAAATTTATGAAATATGAAAATAGGTAGCTTTCCAAATGGCCTAGATGTCATCTGCTACTCTCTATTCCTTTTAAGCAAGGTCACATTTTGAAAAATTATATTTTCATGCAATCAACAATCATAGGTACTGCTATGAAGAAATGGTTGCATCATCCCATGAGGCAGGAGTGGACTTGTTGAGATTTTTTGTGGATGAGAATGAAATAGATGTGTTGTTTTAAGCGAAAACCATTTGTTTTTTTTCACCAAAGAAAAAGGTGGAAAATTATGGCATGTTTCTTTGGTGGCCTGACACCAACATTCAATTCCATAATTTTTGAGAATGTGACACAAGAAAGGATACTAGCCTGGGCTTCATTTTGCTTTGATTTGCTTTTTGTTGACATGCCGTATGGGAAGAATAGTCACGGTGTCCCTGAATATATGACCAATCAATTGCATTGGACTACTTTGAGTTGTAGCATTACAATGGGAGAGACGTTTTTTTGGGAATCAATCTCTTTAGGCCATTCACAAACACACACACACAACTGAGAATTGACATGCTTGGCCCCTGTGTCTTAACAGAAGATCTCCACAGCACACTTGTTCAGCTCCGCCCAAGTAAAATAAACTTTCCTGAGATTAGTTCACTTATCCCTGTCAAGGATCTTTCACCCCTAGGTTGTAGAGGCTGAGTGGATGATCAATTCATTGGCAGGCAGGACAGTAATTTAACTTGCCTGTCTGACCGGGAAATGGTGGAACTGCTAAACAGAGGCTTTACTTGTAATCTTCTTATCATCTTATCCTGGAGTGGTTTGGGAGGATGCACAGAGCCTCTTCAGCCTTTTTCTCCAAGTAGGAGAGTGGATGTCAAGAGGCAGAAATAGCCTTACATACTAAAGGTTCCTTTCAGTGCAATCCTAAGTATGCATGGTCAATGTATATTGTACGAGCTTCATCAGATATTGAAAGAAATGCATCCACTCCTTGTCACATTTTTTTTTAACTTTGCTGTCTCTGGATTGAATTTCAAGGGAATCTTTGTTTTGGCGTGACCAACCGTTTTGCTCCATATTACAGTTGTCAATTTGTTTTCCAAAGCACCAGAAGGCAAGACAAGAAACAATGGATGGAAACGAATCAGGAAGAGAAATAAGGAGAAACTTCCTAATAGAACAATTAACCAGTGGAACGACTTGCCTTCAGAAGCTATGGGTGCTTCAACACTGGAGGTTTTTAAGAAGAGATTGGACAACTATTTCTCTGAAAGGGTAGAGGGTCTCCTGCTTGAGCAGGGGGCTGGACTAGAAGACTTCCAAGGTCCCTTCCAGCTCCATTCTGGTTCTGAGTTTTCCAGAGATAATGAACTGGGAGGTTTCTTGGACAGATTGATCTTAATGGTTTCCACAGGTATTCTTCCAAGGTGTTTTTCTCCTTACGAAGTTACAATATCAAGTGAATTTTAGCCTGGCAGGTAAACTACATAATAAATATGGTTTTCCCTTTCTGCATATCTGTAATTACTCATCAAGTAAGGACAAATGAACAGCCTACTTTCCTGTCTTAAACAAGTGGCACAGATAGACCGGTTAGAGAACAGTCGTGTACCCAGCACAAAAGCAGCTGAGAAGAAGGACCCACAAAATTAATCTCCAGCACAAGAGAAAAATCCTCTGCTGACATTTGCTGTTCCTGTCAAGCCTAATAAAGAGATTTTTACCTGTATTTGCCTATTCAACACTTCAGCCCTTCAACCAATTTTGGAAATTATTTCTGATTTATGGCTTTCTTTCCTATAGGTGTCATCTTGCCTGTCAATTTTCCTCCAAAGCAAATGCTAAGTGAATCCTGGCTGAGTAAAAATTAACAAGAAGTCGGGAAGAGAAAGGAAATGTATAGACTTGTATAAAAAAGAGGCGCGGGTGGGGGAAAGAAGGAAGGAAGGAAGGAAGGAAGGAAGGAAGGAAGGAAGGAAAGAAAGAAAAAAGAGGAAGGAAGGAAGGAAGGAAGGAAGGAAGGAAGGAAGGAAGGAAGGAAGGAAGGAAGGAAGGAAGGAAGGAAGGAAGGAAGGAAGGAAATTGCATAAATATTTTGCTCATTTATTTCTATTTATAAGTAACAGGGATATGGAATAGGGTGAGAGGAAAAATGCTTGATAACTTTGAGAAATAATGGGTTTAAACCAATGGGCAAGATGCAATTTCCAAAAAAGTAAAATCATCACTGCTTGTACCTTCCAGCTAATAATCTGTTTTTAAAGTTTTTCTTTGGGATTCTTAAATTCTTCCATACCAAACCGGATATCTGCTGAAGTCAGTGTGCAATTACAAAGCCCTAGTTTGTTTTCTACAGCAATTCATAAGATAAAGCTTGGAATTTCTCCTTTTCTCCCCAATCAGTGAAAAAGCAAAGGTATTATTTTATTGCCAACAATTTTCACAGGAGCGGACTGAGGATCTAATCTTATTGATGTATGTGCATGTTTTAATTATCTTTTATATACCACCAAGGTATCATAAGATGAAATGTGGTGTTAAATAATAATAGTAATAATAAATAATCTGGCTTATAGGGGTAGTAAAAAGGTAAGGTTTGTCGGATTTGTTTCTCTTTTTTTTCTTCTGGGAAGAAACAATGTAATAATATTAAAAAATATCAAAGGTCAACAAATACAATTTTGTACAAGACTAAGGGGAAAAGATTTAAGGTAGAGATGAAATCAGTTCCAGGGACTGGCCTGCCTATTCACAGTTGAAGCAATGAGTTGAATCTGAGGATTCTGCTCTTTGATCCAAAACATAACTTTTCCACTAATTAGCTTTCCATCCCATTTTATATCTCTCCCTCCCCGGTCCCCAATGATGGTTCTCTTCCATCTTCGGCTTTGTATTTGGTTGTGTTCATACAACATGCTTTACCACCAGTTTTTAAATTGCCCATATTCTATCTTTCTACAGTGTAGTGGATTAGAAACTGCTCAAACAGATAGATCTATACATAATGCTAAGCCATAGGAAGATAACTGTCACCACGATCAAAATTGACCAAGCTTAATATATTCTGCAAATGTAGCTACTGTATCTTTTGAGAATGTTAAGTGAGCTCAGCTAGAGAGGTAATATTTTAGGCTACCTTGAAGCTGATGTGGACATCCACAAGAGGCCTCTGGTTTTTCAGTCTGATTATCCTGTTTCTGTAACGTTGCTCCTATTTTTCCACAGCCAAGCATAAGGGTAAAAATAACAGAATTGGAAAAGGAGCCTTAGAGGTTTTCTAATCCAAGGGTCTAGAACAGTGTTTCTCAACCTTGACAATTTTAAGGCATGTGGACTTCAACTCCCAGAATTCCACAGCCAGCATTGCTGGCTGTGGAATTCTGGGAGTTGAAGTCCACATGCCTTAAAATTGTCAAGGTTGAGAAACACTGGTCTAGAAGACCCTATGCCATTCTCGACAAATGTTCTTGAAAACCTCCAGTGATGGAGTACCCACAACATCAGGAGGCAAGCCGTTCCACTGATTAATTATTCTCACTGTTAGAAAAATACTCCTTAGTTCTAGGTTGGATCTCTCTTAATGATTTTCCACCCGTTACTTCTTGCCCTGCCTTCAGGTGTTTTGGAGAATAAGTCAACCCCTTCTTCTCTGTGACAGCCTCTCAAGTATTGGAAGACTGCTACCACATCAATTCTAGTCCTTCTCTTTGTTAGACTGAAACCATTTATTTAAGACACCTACTCATTTTTGTCGTTCTTCTCTGCACTCTTTTTAGAGTCTCAGTATCCTTTTTGTACTGGACCCAGTATTCCAAGTGCGATCTTACCACTATTATCAGCAATATCATTGCCAGTCCTGCTTCTCTCTTTAGTTAGTTCCCTTCACTGGTCAGGACATTACCCAACTGGATATCATCTAGAACAGTGGTTCTCAACCTTTTTAATGCCGTGACCCCAACCGGTCGTAAGTCGAGGACTAAACCGGTCGTAAGTCGAGGACTACCCAACCGGTCATAAGTCGAGGACTTTCCCTGCCCGGGAGCACCACGCATGCGTGGTTCCGCCCCCTGCGCCGGCCGAGGCGTAGCTGGCAAGCGGCAGAGACGGAGCAGGTCGACCACCAGCTGGCCCAGCTCAAGGGAGGTAAGGCACCCGCCGGAAAAGGGGGAAAAATGGCGGACAAAAAAAATGGTGGACAGCCTTGCTTGGCGACCCCCATGAAATGGTCGATCGACCCCAAATGGGGTCCCGACCCACAGGTTGAGAACCACTGATCTAGAAGCATTCAAATTCGGCTTCCAGAATGCTCCAGTTAGCACGGTGGGGTCGGGGGATTCCCCTCCTCTGTGCTTGACATAGAGAATTACATGGCAATAAAAATATTATTTTCAGAATTTCTGGGTAAATATCATGCTATCTTATAGAGCATTCTTCTCCAATCTAGCTTCTGCTGGCTCTGTTGGGATTTAGCAGTTCCCAGAATTCTTTTGCCAAAAGGACAACTTATGAAAATTCAGGGAGCTGCAGATCCCAACGCTCTATGAAGTTACTGCACCAAACTCACAGCCAATTTCATAATTTGTGCTCTTTGCATTCTGATGTCAGGATACGTCTTTTTGTGTCCCCCCTCCCCTTGCCAACAACAACAAACTGAAGGATATAGACAAAAGAGAGTTTCTCAAGATAGGAGAGCACCTGTCTTTTTAGGACAAATTTTAAAGCCACCACCTTCATAAGGAAGGATCAGACTTGCACTACTTTGATTTCAGCTCTGGCCTCCCTCTTTGCAACTGGGCTCCTTATGGCATGTGAAGGTCCAGGGAATGTTTAAATGCTTCGTAGGGCAAAGGGGTCAAATAGCAAGACTTGGCCAGAGTCAAGCCAACAGAGAAGTCTTGCCAGCATTTCGTACACTATCTTTAGTTGCCTTTTCTGAGTAAAAGAATTAGCAAGTCCAGAAACCTGAGCCTGTTTTGAAATGCTGTCATAGCATTTGTGCCATAGTGTGATAATGGCGAGCCTCTGAAGTTTACTCAAGGAGACAGTTCTCCTTGCCAGCTCAATGCCTGGAGACTTACAAGATGCTCCTCAGACTCCAGGAATGAGCAGAACCCGTTGCATGCAAGCAAGCAGTCTCCAGGCTTTACGATCGGTGTTGGGGGGGTGGGGGTTGGACAAAGTCCTGGCAAATGAACTTAATTTCTGGATCAGATTCCCTTAGAGAGAGTGGTATTTAAACTGTAACATAATCCAAAGGTCTGTAGCAGTGGAACGGGGAAAAGACATGGTCTTACTGAGTCTTGAGGCAATGACCTCTAGACATTGTTCAGTATTTATATAAGATATATTTATTTATCTCGGATATTTCTGAGCTGGCTGTAAATGGACTTGGGTCTACGTGTCCATGCATGTTTGTGTCAGCAATCCTAGCCTTTGTCTCTCCACTGCAGCAGGATGAGGGCCTCTTCCGCATGTTTCCAACCCATGCGGTGCTGAGATTTCTTTAGCCAATCGGGCCTGCCATACTTGCTGATGTCCATCTGGTTTTGTGTCTCTTTCGTGGATGCTTTTTATCAAGTGGGCTCCATTCTATGACTGCTTCGGTCCACCTGCCACCAGTTCTTCTTGCTATGTGACAGCCCATTTCCATTTCAATTCTTTTACTCTCTTGATGATATTCTATGCTTTGCATGTTTGTGTATGTGTATGCACGTATGTATTCTCCCTCCTGTACTTCTCCTGGAAACTAGAAAACCTCCAATGTTCCTTTCAACTCCGTTATACTGTTACTGCTACTTTCCAGTGTGCAAATTGGCAAGATGTTGGACAGGGTGTCTCCATGTAAGCCCTACCAAATTTATGTGTGATGTTGGTGCATACCCAAAGAGGACAACATTCCGCCTGTCCTTTTACCAACATACACAGACACGCACACACAAACACACACATGTACTACAGATGTTGGCAATGCCCCCCCTACTTGAACATTCCACAGCTTTCTACAGAAATGAGAAATGACACCGCAGGCTTCTTGTTGTGACATTGTTGGTAATAGTAAAAGTATTACATTTAGAATAATCCGCCTTGTGTTTAAATGACCAACAAAGAACACACTGTGGGTCTTGAAAGGGGTCTGGAGTGATTTGGTTTCTTGAACTGGTTAACATCCTTGCAAACCGTGGTCTCTGAAGGGAATAGAAAAATAGGAATCTTAGCCCCAGAAAAATGAGCATCCTGGCACTTAATCATATTAAAGCTCTCCAAGCTGTCTGGGTCAATTTAATCAAATCATATCTCAGACATGGTGTTACTGGTTCCCAACTCTATTAGTAAAATAAAAGTTAGCACTTATTAAATGAGGATCCTCTCGTATGCTGATCGCCTGGCTAATTTCAGGCTGCTTTGTGTCCTAATGGAATAACAGGAATTCCCAGACATTTTATAAATGCTATGAATATATAGGAAGCAACCTAGAACTAAGGAGAAATTTCCTAACAGTGAGAATAATTAACCGGTGGAATGACTTGTGAGTTGTAGGTGTTCCATCACTGAAGGCTATTAAGAAGAGACTGGACAGCCACTTGTCTGGATTGGTATAGGGCACAGATAGGCAACCTTGGCTCTTTTATGACTCGTGGACTTCAACTCCCAGAATTCCTGAGCCAGCCATGCTGAAGAGAAATGGAGAGGTTTCCATGCTGGCTCAGGAATTCTGGGAGTTGAAGTCCACGAGTCATAAAAGAGCCAAGGTTGCCTACCCCTGGTATAGGGTCTCCTACTTGAGCAGGGGGTTGGACTAGAAGACCTCCAAAGTCCCTTCTAACTCTGCTATTCTGTTATCTAAGTGTCAGGGAATCTAAAATTCTCCTGTGCTAAAGCCAGACTCCAAAAGAAAAAAAGAAAAGGGAAAGAAAAATTGGGGCTTGCTATTATGAATTAAGATGGATAGTTAGATATACATACATACAAATTCATCATGTTTTCCTCTTTTGAGGTAGTAATTCAAATAAATTAAGGATAGGAAGTAAGAAAAGAAATATATCTAAATCTATTTTCCTGGAGACGAGCTACGTATGTGGGCACTAGGAGATGACACTGATCTGAGGGCGCATAATCAATCAAATCTAGTTTAGAGAAATACCGTTCACGCTACCTTTTCTAACTTTCCTATCCTCATAAGTCATCTTTGCTTGCATCTCATCCTTTCACTGCTTCTTAACTTGACTTTTTTTCTTTCATCTTCTCCACTTTTTAAATTCTTTAAACATACCAAGTCTATTCAACCATTCACTCCTGATTCACAGATTTGTTTTTCAGTTTGAGGCTGAGGAATTCTCCCTATATGGCCAACCCACCTCAGTGTGCTTAATTCAAACGAGTAAGCCATTTTTGTATTTCATCTACATTCAGAACACAGAATAACAGAGTTAGAAGAGACTTTGGAGGTCTTTTAATCCAACCATCTGCTCAAGCAGGAGACCCTATACCGTTTCAGACAAGTGGCTGTCCAGTCTCTTCTTAAAAACTTCTAGTGATGGAGCACCCACAAATTCTGGAGGTAAGCCATTCCACTGGTTGATTGTTCTCACTATCAGGAAGTTTCTCCTTAATTCCAGGTTGCTTCTCTCCTTGATTAGTTTCCATCCGTTGCTTCTTGTCCTACCTTCTGCCGCTTTGGAAGATAAGTTGATCCCTTCTTGATATTTCATGCATCCAATACACGCATCTCTGAAATAACTCATAGGAAACTCATTTTTGCCATTCTGCAATCATAAGAACTATAAAATATGATTAAAAGCACAAATTTCATTTTTTCCCATGCTTTTTAGAAGATGTTGAGGTGCAGGGCTTTTGTATTTTATCATTAATAATATTTTATTTTAAAAACGAATAGAGCCATATGGCATTAAAATTCTCTGTTCACCTTAAAGATCTAAGAGCAGTTTTTAATTCCCTTAGGTGAGTCTGTTAACAAGCCAATGATCAGAAATTGGGCAAGTTTAATCAATTAAGGAAATCCCTTTGAGGGACTATTCTGTGATTTCAGTTTATGCATGCAATAAAACAATTAACCTGAGATCTAACAAGCCATTTCTGATGTTCCTGTTACTTTTGCTGGAATTTCCAATTCTCTTATCTCACTTCATGCAACTTTGAAACAATACTCCAAACAATCAAGGGATATACTACAGTAGTCTCAAACTTGGCATTAGAAGACCAGGGATGGTCTGTTCTATTTAAAGACAAATTTCCAGCCAAGTGATTATTAAAATAAAAAAAGAGAGAGTCTAACTTAACCCAGAGATGACATTGACAAATGTAAACGGCCATTCCTGGAAGCCAAATTTAGGCTGCTAGTAGCAGATTAAAATCCAGGACTGCCAAGATAGCATTCTTAGAAATCCCATCTATTTTATGCAGAGGACTAGTTGGACAAGATGGGTTTAAAGGTTTGAGTCTAGACTAGACTAGACTAGACTAGACTAGACTAGACTAGACTAGACTAGACTAGACTAGAATAGAATAGAATAGAATAGAATAGCAGAGCAGAGCAGAGCAGAGCAGAGCAGAGCAGAGCAGAGCAGAGCAGAGCAGAACAGAACAGAACAGAACAGAATAGAGCTGAAAGGGACCTTGGACGTCTTCTACTCCAGCCCCCTTCTCAAATGGGAGAACCTATACCATCTCAGACAAGTGACTGTCCAGTCTCTTCTTAAAAATCTCCAGTGATGGAGCACCCACAACGTCTGAGGGCAAGCTGTTCCACTGGTTGATTGTCCTCACTGTCAGGAAGTTTCTCCTTAATTTCAGGTTGGTTCTCTCCTTGATCAATTTCCAACCATTGTTTCTTGTTCTGCCCTCTGGTGCTTTGGACAATAATTTGACCCCCTCTACCTTGTGGCAGCCCCTCGAATACTCGAATACTGCTATCATGTCTCCCCTATTTCTTTTTTTCTTTAGACTAGCCAAACCCAAGTCCTGCAGCTGTTCTTCATATGTTTTGGTCTCCAGGCCTTTGATCATCTTTGTTGCTCTTCTCTGAATTTTTTTCCAAACTCTCAACATATTTTTTGTAGTATGCTGACCAAAATTGGCTGCAGTGTTCCAGGTGTGGTCTTACTTGGGTTTTATAAAGCGGTAATAATACTTCGCGTGATCTTGATTCTATGCCTCTGTTTATACAACGAGTTTTAAAACTCGTCAGTTCTGGATTTCAGAGCTCTTGTTAAATGGAGATACCTTTATCAGCTGGGGGCACCTTGGATGTCTCTCTTAGTTACTATTTAGAATTGTCCTCATTTGAAACTTCTCAAAACCTCTTGCAGACACCAAGGAAGCTGATAGAAGTTCCTCCTTTTCACCCACTGGATGCAAAACACATTCCCCTCTAAGGGAAGAACACATCAAACAAATGAGTATTTTGCTAGTTGTCGGGAGGGGTGGGTGGGTGGGGGTGAAGGAAGTAAAGCCCTGCAGAATCTCTATTTGCAGCCATCCCTCTTGAGGGATGCCAAGTGACATGGACTCTATCTGCCTGAAAGTCTGNCCACTGCAGCAGGATGAGGGCCTCTTCCGCATGTTTCCAACCCATGCGGTGCTGAGATTTCTTTAGCCAATCGGGCCTGCCATACTTGCTGATGTCCATCTGGTTTTGTGTCTCTTTCGTGGATGCTTTTTATCAAGTGGGCTCCATTCTATGACTGCTTCGGTCCACCTGCCACCAGTTCTTCTTGCTATGTGACAGCTCATTTCCATTTCAATTCTTTTACTCTCTTGATGATATTCTATGCTTTGCATGTTTGTGTATGTGTGTGCACGTATGTATTCTCCCTCCTGTACTTCTCCTGGAAACTAGAAAACCTCCAATGTCCCTTTCAACTCCGTTATACTGTTACTGTTACTTTCCAGTGTGCAAATTGGCAAGATGTTGGACTGGGTGTCTCCATGTAAGCCCTACCAAATTTATGTGCGATGTTGGTGCATACCCAAAGAGGACAACATTCCGCCTGTCCTTTTACCAACATACACAGACACGCACACACAAACACACACATGTACCACAGATGTTGGCAATGCCCTCCCTACTTGAACATTCCACAGCTTTCTACAGAAATGAGAAATGACACCGCAGGCTTCTTGTTGTGACATTGTTGGTAATAGTAAAAGTATTACATTTAGAATAATCTGCCTTGTGTTTAAATGACCAACAAAGAACACACTGTGGGTCTTGAAAGGGGTCTGGAGTGATTTGGTTTCTTGAACTGGTTAACATCCTTGCAAACCGTGGTCTCTGAAGGGAATAGGAAAATAGGAATCTTAGCCATCAGCCCCAGAAAAATGAGCATCCTGGCACTTAATCATATTAAAGCTCTCCAAGCTGTCTGGGTCAATTTAATCAAATCATATCTCAGACATGGTGTTACTGGTTCCCAACTCTATTAGTAAAATAAAAGTTAGCATTTATTAAATGAGGATCCTCTCGTATGCTGATCGCCTGGCTAATTTCAGGCTGCTTTGTGTCCTAATGGAATAACAGGAATTCCCAGACATTTTATAAATGCTATGAATATATAGGAAGCAACCTAGAACTAAGGAGAAATTTCCTAACAGTGAGAACAATTAACCAGTGGAATGACTTGTGAGTTGTAGGTGTTCCATCACTGAAGGCTATTAAGAAGAGACTGGACAGCCACTTGTCTGGATTGGTATAGGGCATGGGTAGGCAACCTTGGCTCTTTTATGACTCGTGGACTTCAACTCCCAGAATTCCTGAGCCAGCCATGCTGAAGAGAAATGGAGAGGTTTCCATGCTGGCTCAGGAATTCTGGGAGTTGAAGTCCACGAGTCATAAAAGAGCCAAGGTTGCCTACCCCTGGTATAGGGTCTCCTACTTGAGCAGGGGGTTGGACTAGAAGACCTCCAAGGTCCCTTCTAACTCTGCTATTCTGTTATCTAAGTGTCAGGGAATCTAAAATTCTCCTGTGCTAAAGCCAGACTCCAAAAGAAAAAAAGAAAAGGGAAAGAAAAATTGAGCCTTGCTATTATGAATTAAGATGGATAGTTAGATATACATACATACAAATTCATCATGTTTTCCTCTTTTGAGATAGTAATTCAAATAAATTAAGAATATGAAGTAGGAAAAGAAATATATCTAAATCTATTTTCCTGGAGACGAGCTACGTACAGTATGTGGGCACTAGGAGATGACACCAATCTGAGGGCCCATAATCAATCAAATCTAGTTTAGAGAAATACCGTTCACGCTACCTTTTCTAACTTTCCTATCCTCATAAGTCATCTTTGCTTGCATCTCATCCTTTCACTGCTTCTTAACTTGACTTTTTTTCTTTCATCTTCTCCACTTTTTAAATTCTTTAAACATACCAAGTCTATTCAACCATTCACTCCTGATTCACAGATTTGTTTTTCAGTTTGAGGCTGAGGAATTCTCCCTATATGGCCAACCCACCTCAGTGTGCTTAATTCAAACGAGTAAGCCATTTTTGTATTTCATCTACATTCAGAACACAGAATAACAGAGTTAGAAGAGACTTTGGAGGTCTTTTAATCCAACCATCTGCTCAAGCAGGAGACCCTATACCATTTCAGACAAGTGGCTGTCCAGTCTCTTCTTAAAAACTTCTAGTGATGGAGCACCCACAAATTCTGGAGGTAAGCCATTCCACTGGTTGATTGTTCTCACTATCAGGAAGTTTCTCCTTAATTCCAGGTTGCTTCTCTCCTTGATTAGTTTCCATCCGTTGCTTCTTGTCCTACCTTCTGCCGCTTTGGAAGATAAGTTGATCCCTTCTTGATATTTCATGCATCCAATACACACATCTCTGAAATAACTCATAGGAAACTCATTTTTGCCATTCTGCAATCATAAGAACTATAAAATATGATTAAAAGCACAAATTTCATTTTTTCCCATGCTTTTTAGAAGATGTTGAGGTGCAGGGCTTTTGTATTTTATCGTTAATAATATTTTATTTTAAAAATGAATAGAGCCATATGGCATCAAAATTCTCTGTTCACCTTAAAGATCTAAGAGCAGTTTTTAATTCCCTTAGGTGAGTCTGTTAACAAGCCAATGATCAGAAATTGGGCACGTTTAATCAATTAAGGAAATCCCTTTGAGGGACTATTCTGTGATTTCAGTTTATGCATGCAATAAAACAATTAACCTGAGATCTAACAAGCCATTTCTGATGTTCCTGTTACTTTTGCTGGAATTTCCAATTCTCTTATCTCACTTCATGCAACTTTGAAACAATACTCCAAACAATCAAGGGATATACTACAGTAGTCTCAAACTTGGCATTAGAAGATCAGGAATGGTCTGTTCTATTTAAAGACAAATTTCCAGCCAAGTGATTATTAAAATAAAAAAAGAGAGAGTCTAACTTAACCCAGAGATGACATTGACAAATGTAAACGGCCATTCCTGGAAGCCAAATTTAGGCTGCTAGTAGCAGATTAAAATCCAGGACTGCCAAGATAGCATTCTTAGAAATCCCATCTATTTTATGCAGAGGACTAGTTGGACAAGATGGGTTTAAAGGTTTTAGAATAGAATAGAATAGAATAGAATAGAATAGAATAGAATAGAATAGAATAGAATAGAATAGGAGCTGGAAGAGACCTTGGAGGTCTTCTACTCCAGCCCCCTGCTCAAGCGGGAGAACCTATACCATCTCAGACAGGTGATTGTCCAGTCTCTTCCTAAAAACCTCTAGTGATGGAGCTCCCACAACATCTGAGGGCAAGCTGTTCCACTGGTTGATTGTCCTCACTGTCAGGAAGTTTCTCCTTAATTCCAGGTTGCTTCTCTCTTTGATCAATTTCCAACCATTGTTTCTTGTCCTGCCCTCTGGTGCTTTGGACAATAATTTGACCCCCTCTACCTTGTGGCAGCCCCTCAAATACTTGAATACTACTATCATGTCTCCCCTATTTCTTTTTTTCTTTAGACTAGCCAAACCCAAGTCCTGCAGCTGTTCTTCATATGTTTTGGTCTCCAGGCCTTTGATCATCTTTGTTGCTCTTCTCTGAATTTTTTTCCAAACTCTCAACATCTTTTTTGTAGTATGCTGACCAAAATTGGCTGCAGTGTTCCAGGTGTGGTCTTACTTGGGTTTTATAAAGCAGTAATAATACTTCGCGTGATCTTGATTCTATGCCTCTGTTTATACGAGTTTTAAAACTCGTCAGTTCTGGATTTCAGAGCTCTTGTTAAATGGAGATACCTTTATCAGCTGGGGGCACCTTGGATGTCTCTCTTAGTTACTATTTAGAATTGTCCTCATTTGAAACTTCTCAAAACCTCTTGCAGACACCAAGGAAGCTGATAGAGGTTCCTCCTTTTCACCCACTGGATGCAAAACACATTCCCCTCTAAGGGAAGAACACATCAAACAAATGAGTATTTTGCTAGTTGTCGGGAGGGGTGGGTGGGTGGGGGTGAAGGAAGTAAAGCCCTGCAGAATCTCTATTTGCAGCCATCCCTCTTGAGGGATGCCAAGTGACATGGACTCTATCTGCCTGAAAGTCTGTGCGACTGGAATGTTCCCATTCAGAGCAGATAGTGGGAAGAAAAAGCAGGAAATGGCATCTTGTCCTCCCCCAAGGACCAGTACCCCTCTCATTATTCTTGTTGAATTCCCCAGCTTTGTTTATATTTTAGGTGACAAGACACAAACCAGAAATGGGAGTGATGGAGGGGGAAAAGGAGGAGGGTCACCCTGGCCATGAACTGGCAGTCTGGGGAAGCTGATTGCTCTCCCTTTTTGAGAACATCCATTTGGCTTCTTCTAGGAGAACATGTCCTCAACCCCCATGATGTGGAGATTCTGAAAAATGTGATTCATCTTGCCTGGGAAGTCTGCCTCTTTCCCTGCACTAAACATTCTTTGAGGAACAGGACCGAGACAGAGAGAGAGAACTGGGTTTGGCTAGTCTAGAGAAAAGAAGGATTAGGGGTGACATGATAGCTGTGTTCCAGTGTTTGAGGGGCTGCCACAAAGAAGGGGGGAGTCAACTTATTTTCAAAAGCATGAGAAGGCAAAACAAGAAACCATGGATGGAAACTAATCAGGGAGAGAAGCAACCTGGAATGAAGGAGAAACTTCCTAACAGTGAGAATTTTAGGAAGAGGCACCACTTGTGTCAAATTGTATAGGGTCTCTTGCTTGAGCAGGAGGTTGGACTAGAAGACCTTCAAGGTCCCTTCCAGCTCATATCTCATTGATTGATTGAAAGAGAGAGACCATTTTCAGGAAGAGCCCCACTTCTTCCATTCTACTCCAGGAAAAGATTTTCCTATGAGAAACTCATTAAAATACGGGCTTTGCAAATTGTGACAGGACTATTCTGGGGCTTTTCCGTACATTATTTTCTCTTTTCCTAATGTTCTTTCTTTGAATTCCCAGCAACATCTGAGAAGGGAAAATTTCATTTACATCCTTGATAACCTTTGGAGGTCAGGCACCCATAACGTGTAGAGGGAGGATGAATAGAGGTTCGCCCCTTGAAGTCTGGCTTCTAGCTTTAATCTGGTGCCCACAGTAACATCCATTCTTACCAAAGAAATGCAGGAAGAGAATTCTGTGCTCCAAATCAAGCTCAGCGCCAGATATGTTTGTCTAAAAACACGAGGCTCACCAGCAAGATGCCTTATCTTCTCCTTCTTTTGCTTATCTCCTCCTAAGGAATAGAAGAATAAGTCTTATCTAATATCACATTACTTTTTACAACCTTATTTGAAAAGGTCTTCCTGGTCACACGCACCTTCAGCTGAAAAGGAAAGCCTCTGATTACATTTTTTCCCCCCTTCAGCATGACTGCCTATCGGAGAACAATGCTGTTTTTAATTGCACTTTTACTTCCTCTATCAAAAGTGGATAAAAATGGGGCAGCTGCTTCCAATGGAGTCACATGCTACGTCTGCCAGGCAAATGCAGACATTGTTGTAATCCAAAGGGGAGGAAAACATAGATCATTTGAAGATTGAAATTTAAATGGAGGTCAAAGTTCCCCCTGGTAAGAAGCTAAATATAGGTGTTCCATTCATAAGATGTCAGAAGGAGTTTGAGCAGCATCTTCTCTACCGTCAGACAGGATGAGTTGGAGTCAGTTCATGGATGGGGGAGAATACCATCAAAGGGCATCATTCTTCGTTGTTATTCGTTTGTTTGTTTGTGTCCCAACTTTATTGTTTTTTTTACAAATAACTCAAATAGCATATCCCTCCTCCTATTTTCCCCACAACAACAACCCTCTCAGATGAGTTGGGCTGAGAGAGATTAACTCGCCCAAGGTCACCCAGTTGGCTTTCATGATTGAGGCAGGACTAGAACTTTCTAGTCAGATGCCTTAACCACTAGACCAATTTGCCTCTCAGCTATGGTTATTTTTGATGATGGTGGTGATGATGAAAATCTACCTTAAGCATCCAGATATCTGAAACTTTGTCAAATGGTCATAGACTATAGAATAATAGGGTCGGAAGGGACATTGGAGGTCTCCTAATCCAACCCCATGATCAAGCAAGAGACTCTATTCCATTCCAGAAAAATGGTTTTCCAGATTCTTCTTGAAATGAATCTGGAGCATCCACAAGTTCTGGGGGTAAAGCATTCCACTAATTAATTGTTCTTGCTGTCAGAAAATGTATCCTTAATCCTTGGTTTTGGGTCACTCTTTAATGAGCTTCCATGTTGACTATTGCTTGATTCTTCATTATGTCCATCTATTTGGGCCAAGAATATTTAGTAGGGGTGTCTGAGCCTACCATAATTTGACCCAAATTTCAGATTCAAATATGGCATGACTCATTTTAAACTTAAGTTCAAACACAAGAAGATTCAAGCCAGATTGGTTTCTATATTGAGATGCAATTTGCTTTGCTCTGAAGATTTCACATTAAGATTTGTACATTCCTAATAGCTACTAAACAATCCAGACCTCAGAAGCAGAAAATATACTCTAACAGAATAAAAGAGTTGGAAGGGACCTTGGGGCTCTCCTAGTCAAACCCTCTGGTCAAGCAGGAGATCCTACACCATTTCAGACAAGTGGCTGTCTAGTCTCTTCATAAAAGCCTCCAGTGATGGCAAGCTATTCCATTAGCTAATTATTCTTACTGTTAGGAAATTTCTCCTTAGATCTAGGTTGCTTCTCTCCTTGATTAGTTCCCCTCCATTGCTTCTTGACCTGCTTTCAGGTGCTTTGTGGCAACTTCTTTCTGGAACATTGCTATCATGTCATTCCCTGGTCTTTCTTTTCACTAGACTAGACATGCCCAATTCCTTCAATCATTCTTCATATGTTTTAGCCTCTAGCCCCCTAATCATCTTTGTTGCTCTTTTCTGCACTTTTTTTTTCCAGAGTCTCAACATCTTTCTTATAATATGGTGACCAAAGCTGGATGCAGTATTCCACGTGTGGTCTTGCTAAATCTTTATAAAGCCGTACTAATACTTCACCTAAACTTGATTCTAGGTTTAATGCAACCTGGGATCGTATTGGCTTTTTTTGGGGGGGCGGCTGCCACACACTCTGACTCAGAGAATTAGTGCCAGCCATGATCTCCAAGAAATATAAATGAGTTTTCAGAGAGCCAAGCGGGAGTATCAATCACTTGGGTCATTTTTTTTGTCCCCTCCACCCAATAGCAGTAATGCAGTCACCTCAATGGCTGACTATTGAAGTTGCAATCCAATAGAACTAGAAGATGCCAGTCTACTTATTGGCAAGCTTGTCCAGAGCGAGATTTATCATCTTAGTCATTGGGATTCCACACCAAGCTGCAGCTTCATTAATCTTCTCCACTTCCTGTTGAATGAGAGTCCTCTGGAAAGGGGAAGTGTGTGGACTGAGGTCACATTCAGAATCAATGGTCGTGATTAAGGCTGCAACACATAAACCCCTACACACACACATGTGGGGTGTGCCAATTAGTGTAAACATGTTCTGTTGATAGCTGGCTATGTGGAATAGATAGATAGATAGACAGACAGAAAGGCATTAAGGTGGCTACATAGTTTTTTGGGGGGAAATGTAAAGGGTTTTTATTTTGGGAGGGGGGAATCACTTATTTTTTTAAACTCTTACTGGGGAAAAAAATCCTCCACATGTTTATAACAGTGCTCAATGCAGATATAATTCCTTTTAAAGCTCTTCCTGGAAGGACCAGGGGAACTCACATTAGTGCGTGGTTCATTCAGCAAGTGCTTCAAAAAGTATTAACAGAACAGAATAACATACTTGGAAGGGACCTTCTAATCCAGGGGTAGTCAACCTTGGCTCTTTTATGACTCGTGGACTTCAATTCCCAGAATTCCTGAACCAGCTTAGCTGGCTCAGGAATTCTGGGAGTTGAAGTCCACGAGTCATAAAAGAGCCAAGGTTGACTACCCCTGTTCTAATCCAACGCCCTGCTCAAGCAGGAGTCCCTCTACCATTTCAGAGAAATAGTTGCCCAATCTCTTCTTAAAAACCTCCAGTGTTGGAGCGCCCATAACTTCCATGTCCTTACTTTGGAAGTAAGAGAAAATGGTTTTTTTTAAAAAGGAGTCCTAATGGACAATCACTTAAACATGAGCCAGCCGTGTGCTGCAGCTGCCAAAAAAGCCAACACAGCGCTGGGCTGCATTAACAGAGGGATAGAATCAAGATCACGTGAAGTATTAATACCACTTTACAATGCCTTAGTAAGGCCACACTTGGAATACTGCATCCAGTTTTGGTCACCACGATGTAAAAAAGATGCTGAGACTCTAGAAAGAGTGCAGAGAAGAGCAACAAAGATGATTAGGGGACTGGAGGCTAAAACATATAAGGAACNTTATTATTATTATTATTATTATTATTATTATTATTATTATTATTATTATTATTATTATTATTATTATTATTATTATTATTACTTGATATCCAGCAAAAATTGTGTCTGCTGGTTTCTCCAAAGCTTCCTTTCCTTGTAAAACAGCTTTCTGTTTTTCCTATCTTATTCTCAAAGAATTTAAGAGTTCCATTTTAATTTCTTTAAATGGGGGGCAGAAGAGGCTATTCCTGCTGGCGTTATTTTCTGGGATACGTTTTTCCATCCTTCTACTGTATATTCTTCCCGGTTGCTCTCACTTAACAAATCAAAGGATATTTTTTTTTAACAAAAAAAATAGCAATTCTCTCCTGATGTTTTCCCTTTGATTGAAGAGAAGGAGATTCTAGTGGATCATATACGTAACAGGCAGTTGGACTAGGTGACCTTTAAGGCCCCTTCTGAGTCTAATGGCCTCTCTAGCTGGATGACGATACAATGATGGGCAGGACATTCATATGCTTCTCTTAGCTACATAGCTCCAAGAACATCACACCACAGAGAAATATTCCACTGAATTTTTTTCTTCTTTAAAATAATTTTTGAAAGTGAAGCCTCTTCCAACATATTTTTTATTCCTTTTGATAAATCACTAATAATATTTCCATAAAGAATGAGTCTACAGGAACCAAATGAGAAATGTTTTGTTCTACACAGCAGGAAAGAAATAAGTGGAGCACAACTAAAGTTACATGAAAAACCAAAACATAAATATACAGAATAATGAAAAAAAAAAGATAAAAAAAATTGGATGGCTGGACAAAACAGGAGGAGTTCTGAACTCAATATTCAATCAGGAAGATGGCTGCAGGAGAGTTTAGTGGTCCTTCCAGAAAGCAAAAATTAATTTGCTTTGGCCAAATTAAAATTAATTAAAATTATGCAATGTTGCCCTTGTGTTAATTTTAATAGTGAGGTTGTTGTGATTTAAGGCTACAATTAGTTCTAGTGTTTGAAAGAAAGCACTGTAATCGAGACAGGACATTTTAATAATCCTGGTTATAAACATTTAATACATCATCTTTAGGGACTCACAAACACATTGTAATTAACTTTTACAACTGAAATAAATCAGATTGCATTAGCATATTGCAAAAAGAAAAAAATAATTTGCATGATTGAGAACAGCTTCAGAGAATTATGTATATAACAGGCTCTCGTGTAAACATCAGTGTGGAACCGCACTCCAACTTGTACTATTTTATTAGAGGGGTGTGCCTTCTCCTTTTTAAAAAAAAAAGGTGAAAAGAGGAAATTCTTCTGCACTTTTCCTTCCCATACTTCGCTCCATGATTATGGCTAATGCTCAAATCATCTCCTAGTAAAAAAGACATCAAGTGTCTATAATGAGCAAGGTCACTTGAATGGCTTTCGGTGAAAAGATTAAGGCTTTTGCTGTTAAAACAGTGTAGAAGGCCTTTGATATCACACACTGCTCAGATGAAACCTAGAATAAGTGAATTGGAAGGGACCTTAGAAGTCTTTTAGTTCAACCATCTGCTCAAGCAGGAGACCCTATACCATTTCAGACAAGTGGCTGTCCAGTCTCTTCTTAAAAGCTTCCAGTGATGGAGCACCCACAACTTCTGGTGGCAAACCATTCCACTGGTTAATTGTTCTCACTGTTAGGAAGTTTCTCCTTAGTTCCAGGTTGCTTCTCTCCTTGATTAGTTTCCATCCATTGTTTGTTGTCCTGCCTTCAGGTGCTTTGGAGAATAGTTTGACCCCCTCTTCTTTGTGGCAGCCCCTCAAATAGTGGGACACTGCTATCACGTCTCCTCTAGTCCTTCTTTGTTGGAGATGATGGGAAATGCAATACAAAACATCTGGAGGCCTCCAACTGGATGTCTCTATTTTAGAATTTCAGACTCCCAGATATGTACAGTATATGCAATTGATTAGACATCAGAGACATGTCAACTGTGTCATGTTTAATCAGGATTGGCTTTAAGAAGGTGTTGTGTTTTTCTCGTTGCCTTTTTTGCTCTGCCAACAGTTTTGTACTGCTGTTACTTGCAGTTCATACAAAACATACTTTGGGAATTTTTAAAAAAATATATTTTTATGCTTTCTTTTGGCATTTCATTTCTTTATTCTTTGTTTCGCTTTTCATTCCTGAATTTGAAAAGTAATTTTCCTTTTGATATCCATGTGTTTATTTAGCTTCAGGATTGGGACTGTACCTTTTTACCCATAATTAATTCTGTTTGCAATTTATACACTGGTTTATGACCATAATAAAAATTTGATTTGATTTTTACAATTTGTTTGTGTGAATAGAGTTGGTTTAATTCAAACAATGGGGCTCTACTAGAATAAACAATTTTAGTCTAAAATAAAATATTCTCAATAAAGAATAAACTAGAATAAAGAAGCTGATTAGATGAGCTGAAAGTTATCATATATTCCTGAAGTGATATATTTTATTTTAAATTCAGATCTGTGTTTTCTGTGCGAAGGTAACAGGAATCGATGCGCACTTTTAAAATGTATTTGCTATCTCCTTACCTCAATACTACTACATTTATTTGCATAGATTTCTATAGATTATACATTGTTCCCATTCATCATTTAGGGATAAAATATTTCATATCACTTTCTGAAACAAGACAAAGCAGCATGATAAAAACTGTAAAATGCGGATGTTCAATATAAGCAGCTTAAGATGACAGTTGAAACTCAGGGATGAAATATTTTTGTTTCACTTTCTGAGGCAAAAAAAAAAATCTCTAAAACTTAATGTAA
The DNA here is from genome assembly GCF_001527695.2 of Protobothrops mucrosquamatus. NCBI lineage: Eukaryota > Metazoa > Chordata > Lepidosauria > Squamata > Viperidae > Protobothrops > Protobothrops mucrosquamatus. The sequence continues at coordinate 211,613 of NW_015387705.1, forward strand.
CAATACGAGCTGCTCAAAACCACAGTTGAAACTCTACAACACAATTGGATTTGCATGGAATTAAAAACAGAATGCAAAATCCTTTTAAAATAGATACTAAAGAAAATACCGTTTCTTGCAGTGGGTGAGATATTTATTTAGTCAGATCTATGAATGTCTTGTTGGCACTGTCCTTCAGGTCAACCCTGACCCCTGGCAATTACATGGACAAGCCCGTGGATTTATTTTAGCAACATTTTTGGAAATAGCTGATCCTGCATTTTCTTCACTCAAAAAATGACTGACCTAAAGTCACTCAGGTGGTTGTGTGGCTAAGGGAGGCTAGAACTCAAATTTTCCTGCTCTCTGTCCAGTATGGGAATCCAGATATTATTTTTCATTCCTTACTAAGGCTTTAGGAAACCTTAGTAAGACCACACCTGGAGTACTGCATCCAGTTTTGGTAACCACAAATCTTGAGACTTTGGAAAGAGTGCAGAGAAGAGTACAAAGAGCTAAAATATGTGAAGAACTCTTGCAGGAATTGGGTGTGTCTAGTCTAGTCAAAAGAAGGAGTAGGGATGACATGATAACAGTGTTCCTATATATGAGGGGCTGCCACAAAGAATTTTCCATTTTCCAAACACTAGAAGGCAAGGCAAAAAGCAATGGATGGAAATTAATCTAGGAGAAGTGCAACCTACAACTAAGGAGAAACTTCCTAACAGTAGGAACAATCAACCAGTGGAACTGCTTGCCTTCAGAAGTTGTGGGTGCTCCATCACTGGTTGCTTTTAAGAAGAGACCTGACAATCACTTGTCTTGAATGGTATAGGATCTCCTGCTTGAGCAGGGGGTTGGACTAGAAGATCTCCAAGCTCTTCTGTTTTCTCTTTACCACATAGTAATGAATTTACTTTTCAATTATTTGAGGAACTTGAACAGCCATTAATGTACATGAGACGTAACTTCCCTTAGTTTATGTGCATTTGCTTGGGATATAGCTGTATCAAGATCTGTTATAATCTGTTGCCATTTATCTTCTTAAAATGGGAAAGATGCCCATTTCAATAGAGACAAGCAGGCCTTTTTCTCCCTCTGGCCTGCTGTCCATGAAGTCAATGTTTTTTTTCTCCTCGTGGACTATTCCTTATTGATTTTTTTGAAGGAGTAAGTTAATTAACAGAAGACATGAAGTCTGTTGCATAATTAACAAGACATTTACCTAAAATCAATAACCTAATTGCCACACCTACCATACTTTGGGAATAGCGTTTATCCTATTGAGAAGACATCATTTATATCTCCATGTTAACACAATGAGTAGAGTGTTGTTCAAGAGACCAGCCAGATCTGTAAAGTGATAATTTATTGAACAATCAATTAAACATTTTAACCTTGAAATATATAAACAAGTAATGAAGAGCAAGGCCACCAGTTGAACTGTAGATCATAGTTCATGCTGAACTATTCGTGTTATTCTCTTAGCATCTGAACTTCTCATGAACCGTGGCATGGGAGAGATTTAATAATAATTTAAAAAAGAGCTTAACGCAACTTTCTCCAAAGTGGTTCCTTCCAGATATCTTGGACTTGTAATACTCATAACTCCCTTGCTGCCTTACGAATTCCGGGACTGGTAGATTCAATAGTCATGAAAGGTGCTAAATTAGAGAAATCTGATAAAAGAAATAACATGATTGCACTAGGGATTCAAGAATTGACTTTCAGATCTTATCTTTCTGTGAGTATCACAAGAATCCACCCATTATTATTTTGTTCAGTGTCTCATTTTTCCAACCTTAAATCAGCTCAGTGAACTAGTCTGCATGCTTTTCCAACGAAGACTGCATGGAAATATGTGTACATGCTCATGCGTATCTTTCAATATGCACATTTGCGTGTGAAACTCTTCTCAAGAAACTTTCACTAACCCATTATTTTTTCCCCGTACTTTCTCCTGATGTTGATAGGTTGTGCACAACCCTCTCTAAAACATGTGTGTCTCTGCACACTTTTACATTATACATAGTACATCATTCTGCTTCAGCTACACGTTCGTGGAATATGAAGAGTATATATTCGTATAGATATTTGCAAGCTGAACAAGTTTACACATTGAAGACGAATTCATTAGTTGGCTGTTGTACTTCAGCCTAATCAGTTATAACTTGCAAACCAGAGCTAATAAGCAGAAAAATGCCACGTCTGAAAAACTCCTCTTCCTCTCAATGAAGCAAATAGCACCTTGGGAATCACCTAATAATTGTGCTGCCTATTCTGTTGTCATGTTTTCCAATTTCCCTAAAACTGGTGTTCTTTCCCAAACATAAGCTTTTTTTGTCCCCGAATCTCCTTTTCTTTCTGGAATTGTTGCTTTTGAGTTCGCTGGACTTCTTGGATAAACTAGAAGGGAGGGAGGAGAGAAAGTCCAGCTAATCTTTTCAAATTAGCACAGTTCTGTATCTGGAGGGCCTCATTAGATGCGTGTCTGAGATTTATCAGTTCTCATTTGCTTAATATTGGGCCTAACTTTCGGGCGCCTGGCCCTTTCAGCAGGGGGTAAGTGCGCATAGAGAAGACTCTTTTGTCACTGCCACGCAAACTCGCTAATTTGCTCCGCCTAATAAAATTACAAATGAACGTAGCTTTACTTGTGCTGCCTTTATAAGTTATAATAACCTTGGTCCCCCCTAACCTCCTGCTAGCTGAATTAATCAGATCGTATTAATATTTCTTCTTACTTTTCTTTTAACTGGTTCTTCTCTTAATTAAAGGGGCCAAAGACGTAAACAGGGTAGGTGACTGGAATGTGGTGTCGGGTTATAAACAAGACTCATTACGAAGATGGATGTCCCAGCAGACTGCAGAAATTGCTTAGTCGGCAAGGAAGCATTTTGTAATTTCCTTGCAACTAAAAGGACTAATGCAAGAACTTTGCCTCCCTTTTCCCCCCCACCTCCTCCCTCACCTGCCTTTTTAAATGTATAAAGGGTAATAATTTTGGTAAGCTAAGTAAAAAGGGAACTGATTCATCCATCCGTTTGGGAAAAAAATACTTTGGCTTTCAGCTCCGCACGTTGGAGAAATTGCTGAGCAAAAATTGAGATCCTGGAATTGGGAAAAGGAAAATAGGTCTTCTAAAATTATTTGGGATGCATTGTGCATTCTCTTGATATTGACTTTTTTTTTTTATTATTGGAAGCTGAATCGGTTTATCTAAGAGACAAGATAAAAAAGCTTCAGATAAATTTGCTCTAGATCCTGAATGCAAGCTGCCGTGTTTTTGTTTTTAAACTTTAATATTTTTTATTTGTCTTAGAGCTTTTGTTCATTTTTTTTTCTTTATAAACAGATGTCCATCGTGAGCAACAATGACATGTCTGCGCGTAGTTAAAGCCATGTTTACTCAAAAGTAAATCCCAAGTTTCAAAAAAGTTTACTCCCTGTTATGCATGCAGACAATAACTGTATTTCATCACAATGAATCTTTAAAAATTGCATCTTGTAGAAAGCTTCCACATTAACTTATCATTGTTTTTATTCCTGGTAATTCATATATTAGTAGGAAATTGTATGTATTTTCAGTCATACAATTATCGGTGGAAAATGGTGTATATAATATATGATACAGACAAAGGTTCCAGAAAGGATTATTTTGACATTTAGTTAAAAACAGAAAGATAAACGTTTTTTCTAACTGGCTTTTGTCCTTAACTCTTTTATAATTCCATTCTGTGAATATTTTTTCCCCAAAAATTCCTTTATTAATAAAGGCACTCTGATTATTGGCTAAGTATATATTGATGAATATTTTATTGTTGCAGTGGATATTACTTGTACAATTGAGAACCCAACTGCAAAGCCTATGCATGCTCAGTTTTATTTGTACAATTACTATTTTTGTAGAATACTTTTCAGATTATGCTTCTCAAGCCATCTCATAACTATAAGATGAAAAATATTATAATTATAAAAGCATAAACCTATGACCTAAAATAGAACACATAGGAAAAAAAATAACAGCAACAGTGATTCTGCCTCTCACTTTAAAAACACAGTCTTGGGATTGTTCAAAAGCTAATAGATGATGAAATGAATTAAATAGATAATATACTAGAGAGAATGGACCTTATTAATATCCATGCATATGTAATTAGCTTCCCTAAAATACTGTGTATGCTATTTTAATAAGAACAATCATTGACAATAGCAAAATCCTGAACAGACTGCTAAATAGACTGGGTATAACTTGGTTTAAGTCAGCAAGTCCCAAAATTAATTATGGGGACTATTACAGCATCATATACAGCAGGGGTCTTCAAACTTGGCCCTTTTATGACTTGTGGATTTCAACTCCCAGAATTCCTCAGCCAGGCGTGGGAGTTGAAGTCCACAAGTCACAAAAGGGCCAAGTTTGAAGACCCCTGATATAAAGCTTCTGAAAACTATCAATGAAGTCAGGTTCAATCATACAGTGTCCCAAATCAGAAGGTGTCTACAGGATTCCAAAATTAATTCAACATTTCTTTAGCCAGTAATGGCTAAAATGGCAACATATTTTCCACAATTTGAACAATTGTGAAACAATTGAACAATTTCATATACGAAAACCAATTGTTTGGGGATGTTCAAATGAGAAATTAACAAAAGATTTTGAGCATAGTTTAGGATATGAATTTATCTCTTTAAAAACCAGGACAACTATAGATCAGAATTGCACTGAATGGCACTGAATAATATGTTCCAATATTTGAGAGGCTGCCCCAGAGAAGAAGGGGTCAATCTATTTTCCAATCTATTTTTCACCTGAAAGCAGACAAGAGGCAACGGATGGAAACTAATCAAGGAGAGAAGCAATCTAGAACTAAGAAGAAATTTCCTAACAGTGAGAACAATTAACCAGTGGAACAGAAGTTGTGGGTGCTCCATCACTGGACGCTTTGAAGAAGAGACTGGAAAGCCACTTGTCTGCAATGATCCCCTGCTTGAGCAGGGGGTTGGACTAGAAGACCTCCAAGGTCCTTTCCAACTCTGTTCTGTTATTCTAAATTTGAAAACCAGTGGTTTGAGATATAGCCTTCTTTTGTAGGCAAAAATCATATCCCTCTCAGATTTGGTAGAACTGAAAATTGTAGGACATGATTCAAACCCAAATGAATCAAGGGGTAAAGCAATTGCTCTCTGAACACTGAATTTTCTGTAACATATTTTATTGCCTTTCAGCATCTCCTTTGCTGACTACAGTTCCTAATCTGAAAAAGTCCCTAAGAGGATTTCCTTCCTGATTATCTTTCCTTGATTTTTTTCCCCCCCTTCGGAGTTGGGATGTGTGTATGTGTGTATGTTTCAATCTAAGAAGCCAAGGGATGTGAGATCACCAAAAGAACATTTTTGCACTGCAGAACAACTTTTGGCCATTCTGTCAACAAAGAACTTCACTCAGACCACCCTTCTTTTATGAGGATTTCTCAAAAGTCTCTTCTCCTTTGAAAGAACGAGAACTTAAAGGGGAAATACCATACAAATGACTTTTACTTGCATTTTTTTCTTTGCAGTAGGTAATTGGCAAATGTATTCACATCCTGTCTCTGAGCTTCTGGGGGATGCAGGATTTTTCTGGATTGAAAGAACGATTCATCAAGGATAGTTTAATGCTGTTAGAGTGATTTCTCTCTTTTTTTTTCTACTTCTATCTATTGACTATTATTTGCAGGAAGATAACCACGGGGCCATAAAAATAATAATAACAGGAGTCAGAGATGGGGACTTTAAGGAAGCCATAACGAAGCAACATTTTTTTTTTTATATTTTGCACTACATATCTTCCTAAAATCACAACTGCGTTCAAAATATGGATACTTCTTGGACTTCAAACTCTTTCCGGTGAATGCAATCAGCTTTGGAGATTGCCTCAGACTGATAAATACAGTAGTGCCTCAGAATCAAAATTATAATACACGGCGTGATGTATGTATTTCTTAAGATTTTTGGCAGACCGATCTCTGGCTTACTACTCTGCTGATGAAGTTTGCGAGTAATTGTGTATGCATTTCTCAGAAAGATAAATCGCCATTCTTCCCAAGGACTCTTGCTGAGGCCACCTTAGTGAAGGGGAGTCTGTGTTTATCTGGACTTCGTTTCTCTTCTCCTTCCCCTCTCCCTCTCTTTTTACCCCCCCCCTCTCTTGAAAAAGCTTGACAAGGCATCTTGATCATTTCCTCATTCGGAGGCCTACCCACGGCCGAGCACGCCACCACCCCCCTCTTTGAAATGTTATTATACTGTCATGAGCCTTTCTTCACTCAGGACATGGCTTCATTTCCACCTTTTGTCTTAGCATGGATCTGAATGATGCTCTTTCAGCAATATACGGGCGTTGAAACTCCCTCGTTGCACCCTTGCATAAATATACAACACCCGTCTTGGCCAATAATTCACTTCAGGCCTGGAAAAACATCAACTTCCTTTATTGGACAGAATCTCTGGCAATTCCCAACAGCTGCATGTTTTCACCTCTGAGGATCCTTATCTTCAAGTTTCCATTTGTCTCAGCACTATTCCAGTGGATTGCCAATAAAAATGATTCCCATTTTTATAACCCCTGAGAATGCAGGAAGCTAGGTTTCCAGAAAAAAAAAAGAGAAGAAAAAAAAAAGCTGGGATGGGGGGGAACAGAACTTACATTCTCTCTCTCTCTCTCTCTCTCTCTCTCTCTCTCTCTCTCTCTCTCTCTCTCTCTCTGGAGGTGTGAGCACATGTGAACAAACACAGGAGACTCAGTCTGTCTCTCTCAGTTTCAAAATTCCCAACCTTAAAAATGCACTTCACCCTGTTTCTACATCTGTTTGAGACTTATTTAAAATTTTTGCATCAAAATTCAGGTAGATTTCATGTGTCTTCCTCCAAAAATAAGCATTTTTCACCACATTTTATGGTTTGCAGCTTCCTATTGTAAAATGCCTTTACAAAAAGAAAAAGAAAAAGAAAAGAAACTTTGTTTAGTAAGCTGTTTTTGGCCCGTTGAGAACATTGTGCTGCAAATTTCTGAGACGTATGAATATGGAAAGATGGCTTGATTTCAGTGGGTATACTAAGGTAAGAAGTGCAAATCCACTAACTTCTTCTCCATTTGCAAACCAAACAAAATTCTATCCCATCCTTCAGGCAAGTACACCCGCACAATTAATTCTTCCACATAAATGACAAAAAATATATATATCTCTGTAGATGTTTCCTGAAAACCCATGTCTCCCTTAAAACATCTCTTCTTCAACGCATTTCAGAATAGGAGACCCAACAGTGCCGAGATGGAGAATTAACTCTGTGCACAAGTTGGAATAAGGATTTTTTCACTTCAAACGAAAGCAAAAGGAATGACAACCAGTGGATTACGTATTTGCAAACATGATAGCAAAAGTGTGTGTTGTCCTGCCAAAGAAACTGGAGATTGTAAAACAGCCTTGCAGCCATATGACAAAGATATACTTCAGGAGATGTAAACATGAAATTCAGGGAAATTTGCCAGGTTAAACCTATCCCATGCCACTCAGTTTTATGACTGAACAACTGTTTACTAAGGAAAGATGTATGTCTGCTGATAATGATAACACAGAGAGAGTACATAAGTGCTCCATTTTATGAAATGGCCAATTGGAGCAATCTAGTGAAAGAGAAAAAAAATCTTTAATTTCTCCCTGTTTTCTGTGGAACTTTGCTGCAGAACTCTATGAGGTCAAAATGATTAATTCCTTCTTTTATTTATAAACTTCAATAAACTTCGGTCATAATCCCCCATTGTGTAATGTCAGAATTCTGAAATTCTTTAGAATTTCAGTAGAATGTAGAATACATATATACATGCATCCTTACATGCCTACGTACATACTTAAACCACAGAGACTAAATTTTATCTACCTGTTATTTTTCGTACGGAATCTAAGAAAGAGCCCGGGTGTGCTAAAATTTCTTGCAATGCTTTATTCTGTCCTTTCTCTCCATCTCTTTTATTGCAAATCAAACTAAAAGTGCAGGATTTAACTAGAAGATTACTAAAGCAGAGGATCTGGAGACATTTCATCAGGACTTAAATATAAAGTTGCACCATTAAGTTCCTAAAACCAAGATCTTTGGGGGGGGATAAATTATTAAAATATAGCATTTTCAACGATACCGTTGCAGCTTTTGAACTACTAACCCTTCTGTTCCTAATGTCTTCAGATATTGGATATTATTAAAAAAAAAGCTTATATTAGACACACAAGCTCAGATATTGGATTATTCAAAGAACTGCCTTTGTATCAAGGTCAACATAATTTTATAACAAGCCAGCCTCTTTATAAGATTTCCTTGAGCTCACAAAATGACTGCTATCTCAACTATGACTTATGATCGTGTGGTAAACATCTAGATATTTGTCTTGGGTTGGTCTGATGCTGTTGGCAATCTTATTCACAGAAGATCTGGCCAAGTATATGGCCAAGATTAAAATAATCAGGAAACTGAAATGTTCAGAAAGAGCTATCTGAAGTTCATAAATGACAAGGAGACTAAGTAAAGGTACAATATTATGCAAATAGAAACCATGTTTATCCTTCCTTCCTTCCTTCCTTCCTTCCTTCCTTCCTTCCTTCCTTCCTTCCTTCCTTCCTTCTTTCTTTCTTTCTTTCTTTCTTTCTTTCTTTCTTTCTCTTTCTCTCTCTCTCTCTCTCTCTCTCTCTCTCTCTCTCTCTCTCTCTCTCTCTCTCTCTCTCTCTCTCTCTCTCTCTCTCTCTCTCTCTCTCTCTCTCTCTCTCTCTCTCTCTCTCTTTCTTTCTTTCTTATTATTTCCTTATTTATATCCCACCCTTATTGATTTTATAAATAGCTCAAGGGAATAAAAAATTCCAACACACCCTCCTCTTATTTTCTCCACCTTCACCTCATTTAAAGTCAGAATAGAATAACAGAATAGCAGAGTTGGAAGGGACCTTGGAGGTCTTCTAGTCTACCCCCCTGCACGTGCAGGAGACCTTATACCATTCTGGGCAAATGGCTGTCCAATCTCTTCTTAAAAACCTCCAGTGATGGAGCATCCACAACCTGTGAAGGCAAGTGCAGTAATTTTAAAGATGTTGAAAAGCTTTTTTTAAAGTCCAACATTAGAAATTTTAAAGAAAAGATTGGACAACCACTTGTCTGAAATGGTATATGGTTTCCTGCCTGACCAGGGGGTTGGACTAGAAGACCTCCAGGGTCCCTTCCAACTCTGTTATTCTTTATTTGCAGAAAGTTGTTATCCGAACAGGACCACCAAGGGAATGAAGTCCAGACTTTTTTCTTTATATAGGCCTTGGCTAAGATATCTTGGCTAAATCTGGCCATTCTTTGCTAAACCAACAAATAAGCAAACAAGTTCCTGGCTTCTCTCTCGGTTTGATGGTCTCCTGATCTAACGGAATCTTTGCCAAATGTTTCCAAGGGGAGGGGAAGCCCTCAAAGAGATCCGAGTCCATTGTATTTATCTGACCATTATATGAGCCATAAAGCATGCTGTTTCACATTGAAAACGTAAGCTCTTTTGCTTTTTTCTTTAATGTTTGCTCAGAGCATTTGTAATTGTTAGCAGGCCCAGATGTATCTAAATGTCAGCATGAAGCAACGGAGTCTTGGCTCCGGCACACGGAACATAATTAGCTCAAAGCCCTCTGCGCTGAGTCGGTAGTGGAAGCAGAGACGAATAATAAAATAACAACCACCGAAAAGGAAAGTGACAAAGGTTAACATCTATTGTTCACATTGTTAAGCTGTTGGGGGAGGCCGGGAGAAGAGGAAGGGTGTCCGGTGCAACGTGAAAAGTAGGGGACATTTGCAATGGAGGACATCAATGTAGATTCCCATAAACAAGGTCAGAAGCACCACATGGAGATCCTGGCATGGTATCCAAGCTACGTTCTGCAGGCATCTTTCTGCAATCGTCTTATGTCATCTTCTGTGTATGCAGGTAGTGCTCAACTTACAACAGTTCGTATAGGGACCATTCAAAATTACAACGGCCCTGAAAAACAAAGTGACTTGCGACTATTTCTCACACTTATGACATCGCGGCATCTCCACGATCATGTGATCAAAATTCGGACCCTTGGCATTACTTTGAATATTGATGGGAAATTAAAGCCTGGAAAAAAAAAACACAATAAGAGGACATTGATTGTATATGAGGATTAAGTGCAAGTGCAATTAAGATATGTATAACTTAAAATTATTGATAACTGTAACAAAGATGCTTTCATTTAGTTGATAGCAATAAGAATTGTACTAGCCTCAAATGAGATAACAGACATTAATGAAAAAAGAGAGAAAATATTTGCTGTTGTAACGCTGGCTAAGGAATTCTGGGAGTTGAAGTCCACAAGTCATAAAAGGGCCAAGTTTGAAGACCCCTGCTCTAGGGAGTAGAGACATTACGAAGTTCTGAGTGTTCACTAGCCTTTGAGGAAACCAATTTGATATTTGTCTTCTCTGTACTTTGTTTGGCATAAACACAATGGTGTGACTTTCATGATAGAAAACTTTGCGTTGCTATTGAGCTAAATGAGTCACGTTGAGGGACTTTTCCACAAGTATTTCTTCCCAGAAGAGTCAGTTAAACATGCTGAAAAGTCCTAGAAGTTGCAAGTAACATCTCAGAATAGTTCTTGGATTTCAGGTTTTGCATCTTAAGGCATAAATATTTGAGGAGGGCCTGCAAAAATTCTACAGCTGGACAATGTTCGTATGAAGAAAAAAAGGTGCTAGGAAAATGGGTGTTAGAAATGGGGAGAGTTCAATATCCCCAATGAACAGCAGAGACAATTGTTCGCAAAACTGTGCACAATAGAGAAAAGTATGTTAAAAAAGATGTATATTTGGGAAATTATATATGATAACAAAAACTGCTTATTTGTTTTCTTTTCTTCATAGGCACAGGCTGTTAGAACTGAAAATAAATAACATTCATGGCATGTTAATGTCCTCATCTATAAAAAAAATGTTTCTACCGTCTTCTGGAAGATGACCAATGCAGTACAGAAAATTCAAACAATAAAACAACCATCAAAGTGAGGGTCATCCATAGCATCTGTTAAACACACTATTTATAGTAACCTTACTAATTTCTCTGAAATATTTGGTCTTGGGTAAATAGTATCATCTGTACGGCAGCTTTGGTTTGAATTGATTCTTTGATATATATATAATTCAAATCCTCCAACTGGTTTGACTCAAATTTGCACTTGGAGTTGTTGGCTATGATCCATCGGATTTCACCATCTGAATAAAAAAAATGCTCTTTTCCCATCTATCAAATCATTAAACTGACTTGAAGATGCCCAATTTGAGCTGTGTATGTGTACACTTTGAGACCAAGCAACTAAATTTCATTTTTAAGATCTGCCACTGTGCCCACAGAGGAGAAAAATGACAATAAAGGTGATCTAAACTAATCTTATCTATAACAAATCATGAAATTGCTGGGTAGAAGAAGGTCCGTCCGTAAGGGTGGTGGTTGTGGCTCTACTTTGGGGGTTTTTCATGAGTGCACAAATGTCTTGGGTTGTGAATGCAAAAAAAAGATAAAAGAGGAACACAAGTGGGGAGGACTGGAAAGGTGAAGAGATTTGCATGTTGATTTCCAATTACTGTCTCCCTCTACTAATACTCAGCAAGGTCTCAGTTCTGCTAAGTCAACAGGGCTTATGAAAATCAAGTGGTTCTCTGTAGAGTTAATAGCGTCATTTCCAGGAGTCATAATCTCAGAAATCTGCACTCATTTCTCTCATCTTTCTTTGGCTTGACAGTGATTTATGAAGTAGAAAACAAGACAGCTTCATTTTCATAAGGCTGCCTGGACATGTAGGACAGTGAGGAAAATTTGCCGAGGTTGTTTTGACTGAGCCACTGAAACAAACATGACATAAAAGTCAATACAACCACAGCATCCGGTTCTTGTATTACAGAAGTCTTGCTTTTCGCTGGTAGAGTTGCATGACAGCCAAAATCCTGAGCAATCAAATAATGGTTGGCATCTTTGCTAATTGCAAGGCCTCCAGGTTTCTCATAAGAGGTATTCCGGGTGCAGCCTGTCTGCCTTTCCAATCTGGGTTTAATGGCAAAAAAATAAAAAATAAAAAAATGCAGCCAACGTCTTTTCCATTTGCAAGATGAAGCTTTGAATTGTGCCCTGGTTTTTAAATAGCAGAATAACAGAGCTGTAAGGGACTTTGGAGGTCTTCTAGTCCAACCCCCTGCTCAAGCAGGAGACCCTATACCATTCCAGACAAGTGGGTGTCCAGTTCCTTCTTAAAAGTCTCCAGTGATGGGGCACCCACAACTTCTGAAGGCAATTTGTTCTGCTGATTGATTGTTCTCACTGTTAGGAAATTCCTCCTTAGTTCTAAGTTGCTTCTCTCCTTGATTAGTTTCCATCCATTATTTCTTCTCCTGCCTTCAGGTGCTTTGGAAAATAGGTTGACCCCCTCTTCTTACCGCAGCGCCTCAGATATTGGAACACTGCTATCATGTCACCCTTAGTCTTTCTCTTCACTCAACTAGACAAGCCAAATTCCTGCAACCATTCTTTATTTGTTTTTAGCCTATAATCATCTGTGTTGCTCTTCTCTGCACTCTTTTCATAGTGTCAATGTCTTTTTTATAATAGATACCTTTTCTTGCCATTGGATATGGCATGTCCATCTGCAATGACAATTACAGATACAGTTAAAAGTCCTTTATCACGCCAGCAAGACACCAAAATGCCCGATGAAACAAAACGGGGAAAAAGTTGGTGGAATATTCTTTTTAAAAAATAGGTAAATCTTTGTGAGATAGTTTAACATTGTCTGGCAGACTCAACCAGCACTCGAATAAGTCAGAAGGGTTCTCTGCAAAAATCTCTTTGGACATTTCCAGCAATTGACTAGAATTTTGGAGGAAAATGCTGTCCATGGACATGATGTTCTTCTGGCTATTATAAGGGCCATCCAAGGTAGTCAGAACAGGCAAAGAAGCCTCTTTGCATTGGCCCTAGAAGCTATTGTTTTGCTATTCCTATTTCACAAAGCAGTCTTGGGGGAGCACTTTTTCTCAAGCCTTCTTCAAAGCAAAGACAAACACACATCCCTCTGAACATCCACACAACCCCCATAGATAGAAAGGGCATCCGATCTTTGATTCAGTTTGGGGAATGGAAAACAACAACACTCCATCCTGGAACAACTCCACCCCTGGAGGTTTTTAAGGAGAGATTGACAGCCATTCGTCTGGACTAGAAGGCTTCCAAGGTCCCTTCCAACTCTGTTATTCTGCTAACAATACACATCAATAATAAGAAAACTTCTCAAATTGTAAATAACAAAAACAAATGATAACTATATAAGCGGCATTCAAACACTATTGAAAAAGAAATACCTTAAGTATCCTTAGTGCTGGGCGAGAGGAAAAAGGAACGGGGGGGGGGGGGAAGCATCCCATAATAATCTAACAGTTCTTGAAGCCCACCTTAAGGGCTTCTCTTTTTTTGCTCAAGAGCATATGAGACACTTTGGAAACAAAAGGATAAATAAATAAGCCTTTGCCTAACGTAAGTCAAAGCATCAGCAGATATCCATCTGAACCAAACACTGGGCTGTGATAGTCCAAACATAAGGATCAGAATGTCCATTAAATCTCCTGTGTAATGCAAACACAGCTCAGGGTCAATTCCAAATATGAACATCTTCTGTTGGCACTTGTTTGTTTCTAGTGTGAAGGTAAGAAGTGTGATGGATATAGGAGATTATTTTTCTAGGCAAGAATGCAGTGAGGGTGATTATGGAAGCAATAATGTTGTGAACGTCGGTATGGCACATGAAAAGGAACTTTAAGAAAACCAGTGCATGCCTCTGCTCTCTCTTTGGGAAGGAAGCCAAGGGTGAATTCACCCTTTACTGAAGGGTTACTTAATTAAATCCTTTGGGGACGTCATGAAATTTACCAGAGCTCTTGTGGCAGATGTGTTGCATGGCACTCAAGCCAACGAGACCCCTTTCATTTCAAGCTTTGATGAGTTAAAAACTAAATAAAGGCCCTTGCTTTATAAGAGAGAAAGCTGCATTGTGGGGCAGAGGTCTCCATGGGGGAATCCAGAAAGTCATGAAGGTGGCTCTGACCACACAATCAAAGCTCCACCTCTTTTTTATGTGCATTGCATGTAAAAATAATTGGACTAGAACAGCAGGCAGAGCTGAAAGGGTGGAGGTAAACATGTCATAAGTTTAGAATTGTTGCGTTCCCACAAGCATTCCAAGTCCAACCCTTCCTAAATTCCATTGACCATTGTTGTTGTTGTTGTTAATTGCGAAGTCGTGTCCGACCCATCGCGACCTCATGGACAACGTTCCTCCAGGTCTTCCTGTCCTCTACCATCTTCTGGAGTCCATTTAAGCTCACGCCTCCTGCTTCAGTGACTCCATCCAGCTACCTCATTCTCTGTTGTCCCCTTCTTCTATTGCCCTCCATCTTTCCCAGCATTAGGCTCTTCTCCAGGGAGTCCTTCCTTCTCATTAGGTGGCCAAAGGACTTGAGTTTCAACTTCAGGATCTGGCCTTCTAAAGAGCAGTCAGGGTTGATCTCCTCTAGGACTGACCGGTTTGAACGCCTTGCAGTCCAGGGGACTCACAGGAGTCTTCTCCAGCACCAGAGTTCAAAGGCCTCAATTCTGGTGCCAATTTTGTGGTGAACTTTAGTTGATCAGATCCTTGTGTATAGGCTTGAAAAAAATCTTCTTTGCTGCAACCTCACAAATGGTCCTGATTCTTTGTGTCTGACAGTAGGTGGGATTTCATTTGCATAGGCATGTCTACCGTCCTGATTCTTGCACTCTCACCCTATAGATGCCCCATTTCTCAGTGGATATAAAGATAATCAGGAAAGTTTAGAGTGATCTTGTTCCAGCCTGGTGCTTTCTGGATGGCCTCAAGTATAATTTCTTCTATATGCATGTTTCAGAATGAGGGATGATGTTCTCTAACAATGTGGAAGACTTTAGGGAAGTCCTATCAGATCCATAAACAGACACAGGGAGAATGAGTGTATCCACCACCACTACCCAAGTTGTGAACTGATTCACATTTGTAGTTGGGTTGTACAACATTGTTTTTACAATCCTTTGCATGACACAAAGCTCAAAATATCACTTAGTGGATAAGTAATAATTACAACCTGAAGAAAACTACCGATAATATGCTTCATATTGCACATATTCATTGTAAAGTATTATATATAAATAAATTTTCTACCCTCCCTCTTAATGTAACTGATTTCTGTATTTTGCATAATATTATTAATTGTACATATAGGCATTTTTTTTCCCAATGTGAGGCTTCCAAAATATATCATGGATCCAGGATATATCATGGATCCAGGATATA
>NW_015387705.1:229633-263875 GCF_001527695.2 Protobothrops mucrosquamatus
GAGCCGGGTGCAAAAGGCACCACTCCCATAAAAACAGCCACCCACTGATGGTTAGCCACCCTGACGAAGCCGGCAGGAGGCCGGCGAAAGCTAGGTGCTTTTAATTGTAAATAAACTGATTATAGTTTTTTATCTCCTGGTGGTCTCACGGTTGTGATTCTTTAGATATATATATATATATATATATATATATATATATGTTTATTACAGCAACTGAATTAAATGCACATGTGCCCAGAAGAGACGTTCACTAAGCATGTTTTGGCAAAGGCTGAAATTAAACGGCCTCAAGTTGTTATGATGGTGATGGTGAAAACATCCTCCTGTCCTTCTCTGGGCCAATCCTGTATGTGGGTTGCCACAGCCATTATAAATATAATTTGGGTTATTTATTGTTTGGTTTCCTCTATAGATTTTCCTCCAGGACCAAGGTCGAGAAGATACTCTATGCTTTGCTTGTCTCTCAGTACCGGCAAACTCTCTGAAGGCCTCTTCAAACACAAGTCTGACTTCCTGCTGAGTTGAACTTCTTCTGAATCCCGGATGAAGGATCTCACAATTATCTAAATATTATTCCTCAGCTTCGCCACGGACTTCCTATTGTCTTCGTTTATGGCCATTTCAAGCCTGAAATCCACTTAAAACCATGACCCTGACGTGACCTTCAGCTCAACGCCGTTCTGTACTTTTGCATAAAATGAGTCTGGGCTATTCGAACTTGCAGATCCTTCAATTCTACCACGGCTTCTGTTTTGTCATTTGAGTGTGTCCTTTGATAAAAACAGGCATCCGCGTAAGCGCTCAACCTCTCCCTGTACGAGGTAATTGTATTTGCTGTGGAAACATGTTGCACTTTTTGATATATTTGTCTGTTGGATGCAAGATGCTTTTGGTGATGAAATTTAAGAACCATGAAAAATTATTTGATAGAAAATTATTTTATGATGAACTTCAAGAGCTATGACAAATCTTTGCAAGACGATCTGCAGAAGGTTTCAGAGGCCATTCAAAAGAGAGGCAGATCAACATATAAGATGGGGCTACATGGACCTTTGAACTGAACCATCACAGACTACAGAAAGTCCATTCAGAATAAGCCCTGCTCCAAAGATTGTTTCTTGCCAACTGCCAACTTCTAAGTGGAAACGTCTGATTTTTTTTCTATGTAAGAAAATGAGGGATGAACAAGGCTGTAGCTCCATTCCTTTCTTAGCAAAAATGTAGATTTTTGCAGAGATAGCAGGAAAATAAAATCCTGAGGTGGTTGGTTTTAAATCAAGTGGAAATGGAAACAAAATGGTTAAATTTCAACCAAGATCTAAGGATGCTTAGGTCATTTCAAAAACCCAATTACTCAAAACAAATATTTTATGGTACTGAAGAAGAATCCCCAAATCTTTTGCTCCTTACTTCACACAGCAGACATGTTCAGCAACATCTGCAAGACATTGAACAATGATAGTTCTATTCAATTCAATCTACTATTGAATTTGGCTGGCCCAGATTGTGAGAATCCTGTTAAGAATCTCGTTCCCTTTCTTAGTGAAATGTTTGGATATTAACTTCCCAATATCTCAAATCTCTTTATAAATGATGGACAAAAAGGCTTAAAAAAAAAAAGAGTAAAAGATGGGAAGAAGGAAAACTAACAGCTACGTCCACACTTTTATTTTTTTTAAAAAAAAGGAATCCTTTCCCACAATAGTAATAGAGCATTTTTTTTCAAGATATATAATATTGGGCTGCATTGGTTTCAAGCTGTGGCTAGTAATACCACTCTTGTTTTTCCTGCTGAAATAATAACAGTAACAATTATTTTTTATACAGCTTACAGTAACCAGATACTCTGGAGCCTACTGTGGCTGTGATCCCACGGTGTACCTCTTCCATCTTTGCTCTTATTAAACCATCATGCTGGTAGTAATTGGACAGATTCTGAAGAATTGCCTTTTCGGTCTTCATTTTCTAATGCAAGGACGCACAGCTTTACTGGGTTGAGGACTGTTCTTGATTTGTTTAGGTGGGAGGCAAGGCAGGAAGATTAAAAAAAGTAGAACGATGGTTGGAAACTGATCAAGGAGAGAAGCAACCTGGAATTAAGGAGAAACTTCCTGACAGTGAGGACAATCAACCAGTGGAACAGCTTGCCGCCAGAAATCGTAGGCGCTCCATCACTGGAGATTTTTAAGAAGAGACTAGACATTCACCTGTCTGGGATGGTATAGGTTCTCCTGCTTGAGCAGGGGGTTGGACTAGAAGACCTCCAAGGTCCCTTCCAGCTCTATTCTATTCTATTCTATTCTATTCTATTCTATTCTATTCTATTCAAGAAGAGGGCAAGAGATAAATATGTATTTATTTTATGTATGTCACATCTTTATTATTTTTACAAATAACTCAAGGCAATGAACATATCCAACACACCTTCCATGGAGTTAACTTTGAATCATCAACCTAAACTCAATTAAAACTACCCAGTGTCACCAAACAAACACACACGCACACACACACACACACACACACACGAGTAAGAGATGTTAAATTTGCAAGGCACCAAGTTTAGGAAATTGTACAAATGGCAAAAGAAAATATAGAGAGCCTGAAATAACTTCTTATGTGGCACCACCCTTCCTAGGATTATAAGCCTGTCCACCGAAGAGCTTTTTTATTAATGTTCTTTTAATTGAATGGGCTGTGAGTAGTATAAATTTGAAAGTGTCAGGAGAGGGAGAAAAAAAATGACAACCTTGGTTTAACTTCCTTCCTTCCTCCTTTCCTTCTTCCAACGATCTTTTGTGTGGCCCTGTTGGATCAGCTTCCCTCCATCAGAGTGTTTTCCTCCCATAGAGAGTGGAGGGATGAAGGTTATCCATTGTCACCCAGTTGTTATGCTAAGATGTCAGAACGTCTTGAATAAATGGTTTACATGAGAAATTGCCTTGCAGTGCATCCTTGGGGAGGAAAAAAGAAAGAAAAAAAAAAGAAAGAAAAAGTTGTTGCCCTTTGCTGGAAAAGTTAAAGTGAAAGCTGCCTCCGACCAAATGGGAATGACATTATAGATTAAGAGCTCTTTAAATTATGCATTTCCTTCAGACAGGGGGAGACAGGATTATATGAGATAAAGTCATCAGACGCTTCCTAACAAGAGTTGGAAGAGAAACTGAGATTTCAGGTTTGGTAGAAAGTGGTAGCTAAAGTTAAACATAAAGAATGAGAGAGGAATCCTGAGAAAAATAAGGAAAGTATCAATTATATTATCAAAGGTTTGAAAAGAAACAGGAAAGAAAATTCATCTTTGATGTAATAACAAATTAAAAGTAATTTGAAATCATTGATGGTTGTAGAAGATTAGTCACCTAAAACAACCAAAATGTGGAGCTGTTTTGTTACTTGGTATTTGATTTACAGATTTCATTAGCAAGATTGACTTTTTGAAAGTGGAAGATTGACTTCCGACAATGCATCTGAATGGGGTTGAACTATTTTGGGGGTGGTTCTGACATTCACAGAAACAGGTTTCTATGCATCAATTTGGAAATCCTAATCAAATCAGCTAGGTTTCATTAGAATATCCAAATTGAATTGGACCAATTTTCTTAATCAGTACAAGTTGTAAAATCAAATTGAGTCAACTGGTGGTCATGCCTAGGGGGCAGTGAATTCCATAAACAAATTACTGCCCCACCCCTCCCAAAATGCTGCTTTGATATTTCACAAATATGCTTTTTTCCCCTTGAAGTGGGAAAGGATCAGGCTGAGTCTGAGTTTGGGGTCAAATGCATCCTCAGATCCATTGACTCTTATATGATGCCAAGTCGCCTTGACTGTTAGTAGTTCAGAATCTTGTGTATATGTAGCATGAAATGACCTTAGAACAAGGGTGTCAAACTCGTCACATCGCGTGACATGTCGTGACTTAATGT
Source organism: Protobothrops mucrosquamatus (assembly GCF_001527695.2). Lineage (NCBI taxonomy): Eukaryota > Metazoa > Chordata > Lepidosauria > Squamata > Viperidae > Protobothrops > Protobothrops mucrosquamatus. Next base: position 233,557 of record NW_015387705.1, read on the forward strand.
GACTTTTTTTCCCCTTGAGGGAGCTGGGGTGGGCAACTATCTCACCAATTTACTCCGAGTGCCTTACAGGTCAAATGGACCCCAGAAACCAGAATGGATTTACTGTAGTCCTTTCCTGTAACTCTGCCTCCTTTACAGTGATTCTCCTGCCAATTTCACAATGATGCATAAACAAGCTTTCAAATTCCTGTTGCCCAAAATGGAGACAAGCCAATAGGAATTATCTGATTGGAATTGTTAAAATCCTCTAAAAGANGTCCAAACATAAGGATCAGAATGTCCATTAAATCTCCTGTGTAATGCAAACACAGCTCAGGGTCAATTCCAAATATGAACATCTTCTGTTGGCACTTGTTTGTTTCTAGTGTGAAGGTAAGAAGTGTGATGGATATAGGAGATTATTTTTCTAGGCAAGAATGCAGTGAGGGTGATTATGGAAGCAATAATGTTGTGAATGTCGGTATGGCACATGAAAAGGAACTTTAAGAAAACCAGTACATGCCTCTGCTCTCTCTTTGGGAAGGAAGCCAAGGGTGAATTCACCCTTTACAGAAGGGTTACTTAATTAAATCCTTTGGGGACGTCATGAAATTTACCAGAGCTCTTGTGGCAGATGTGTTGCATGGCACTCAAGCCAACGAGACCCCTTTCATTTCAAGCTTTGATGAGTTAAAAACTAAATAAAGGCCCTTGCTTTATAAGAGAGAAAGCTGCATTGTTGGGCAGAGGTCTCCATGGGGGAATCCAGAAAGTCATGAAGGTGGCTCTGACCACACAATCAAAGCTCCACCTCTTTTTTATGTGCATTGCATGTAAAAAATAATTGGACTAGAACAGCAGGCAGAGCTGGGAGGGTGGAGTTAAACATGTCATAAGTTTAGAATTGTTGCGTTCCCACAAGCATTCCAAGTCCAACCCCTCCTGAATTCCATTGACCATTAGCTGGTGCCAATTTTGTGGTGAACTTTAGTTGATCAGATCCTTGTGTATAGGCTTGAAAAAAATCTTCTTTGCTGCAACCTCACAAATGGTCCTGATTCTTTGTGCCTGACAGTAGGTGGGATTTCATTTGCATAGGCATGTCTACCGTCCTGATTCTTGCACTCTCACCCTATAGATGCCCCATTTCTCAGTGGATATAAAGATAATCAGGAAAGTTTAGAGTGATCTTGTTCCAGCCTGGTGCTTTCTGGATGGCCTCAAGTACAATTTCTTCTATATGCATGTTTCAGAATGAGGGATGATGTTCTCTAACAATGTGGAAGACTTTAGGGAAGTCCTATCAGATCCATAAACAGACACAGGGAGAATGAGTGTGTCCACCACCACTACCCAAGTTGTGAACTGATTCACATTTGTAGTTGGGTTGTACAACATTGTTTTTACAATCCTTTGCATGACACAAAGCTCAAAATATCACTTAGTGGATAAGTAATAATTGCAACCTGAAGAAAAATACCGATAATATGCTTCATATTGCACATATTCATTGTAAAGTATTATATATAAATAAATTTTCTACCCTCCCTCTTAATGTAACTGATTTCTGTATTTTGCATAATATTATTAATTAATTATTATTAATTAATTATTAATATAGGCATTTTTTTCCAAGGTGAGGCTTCCAAAATATATCATGGATCCAGGATGTCCATGAGTCAGGATGCCCATGATCAAAGCCCACCCCTTTTGGGGGCGTGTTGCAACATATGTGAAAGGGGCTGGGTTGATTGCACTGTTCTGGCTCCCATCTTGACAAATTTTATTCCTTCCCTGCCATGGACCTTCTCTCCATGTGCCCTCACTGGAAGTTCCCCAATCAAACTTCATAATTACTTCTCCCTTTTTCTGCTTCTAGTTCCTCCTTCCCTCCCTCCTCAACAATTATAAACCAATATCACCAATACCAAACACAGAACAGGAGTAATTGTACTAAGGGTGAAGAGTTATGGATGGAGTACTTTCCCTAGAATTAAGTATATCCTAATGGGTCCACCATTGATGTTCTTCTAATATCGTGGTTATTATAATTGACTGTTACCACAGTGGCATTTGGTTCCTGAACTGCACATTTATATACCTTTGAGGTGATAAAGTTGAATGGACAGGGTGTGCAGCAAATGAGAAGGGAGCTCATTCTCTGTGACCTTTGACCCCATGTATGTAACATGCACACACCTTGGCAACATCAGTAAAAATTTAAAAAAAAAAATACACGGAGGGAGGTACAGCATCAAGACAAACACCCACTAATGTTGCCCATGGAGCTATTAATGATATTGTTTCCAACATCCCCTTAAAATGGTCACCCAGGCTAACTACGTATTTATACATATTTACTTGTTAATCAATAAAGAGGAATGGCCCCATTATTTTGATTAAAATGCTCCTTCCCCCCCTCCCCAGATATGGCAATAAAATAATGGAAGAAGAAATCCACTCTGCTCTGAAGACTCACTTGACTAGTGGACTTCAAAACAGGGTTGTGGGGTGAGATAATGTCTCCCCCCCCCCTTTGGGATGATCTATGATATTTTTCAGGCTGTTGGAAACAGCAGACACATTAAGAAAATAGTGCTAATGATATTAAAGTACTCGACAAGACTCCGTGCTAAGCACTGACAAAGCTGTCAGCTTCATAATGGAAGAGGCTATTGTGGTGTCCCACAGAAAGAAAGAAAGAAAAAAAAAAGAAAGAAAGGGAGGGTGGACGGGTGGGGGAAAATGGACCTCAATCCCATTTTGGCTCAATCTCCTAATAATGGTGCTGCCATAAATTCTGGCTGGCAATGGGAGAGAGCCATGGCTTCTCACCCCTATGTGAAGACATGATAAATATAAAAGAAAATGGCTGTCAGTTTTGGCGCCCGAACCTTATTACAAAGTCTTAATCTTACTGGCCTCAGCACCTTTTATCACCGCCTTGTTATGAGCTGATAGCTTTTTTATTTGCTGGAAGATGGAAGATGTGTCATTTTATGTCCTTTTATATAGCCACGGCTCTGTCCTCTTGTGGGGGAGGGGATATATATATATATATATATATATATATATATATGTTTATTACAGCAACTGAATTAAATGCACATGTGCCCAGAAGAGACGTTCACTAAGTATGTTTTGGTAAAGGCTGAAATTAAACGGCCTCAAGTTGTTATGATGGTGATGGTGAAAACATCCTCCTGTCCTTCTCTGGGCCAATCCTGTATGTGGGTTGCCACAGCCATTATAAATATAATTTGTGTTATTTATTGTTTGGTTTCCTCTATAGATTTTCCTCCAGGACCAAGGTCGAGAAGATACTCTATGCTTTGCTTGTCTCTCAGTACCGGCAAACTCTCTGAAGGCCTCTTCAAACACAAGTCTGACTTCCTGCTGAGTTGAACTTCTTCTGAATCCCGGATGAAGGATCTCACAATTATCTAAATATTATTCCTCAGCTTCGCCACGGACTTCCTATTGTCTTCGTTTATGGCCATTTCAAGCCTGAAATCCACTTAAAACCATGACCCTGATGTGACCTTCAGCTCAACGCCGTTCTGTACTTTTGCATAAAATGAGTCTGGGCTATTCGAACTTGCAGATCCTTCAATTCTACCACGGCTTCTGTTTTGTCATTTGAGTGTGTCCTTTGATAAAAACAGGCATCCGCGTAAGCGCTCACCCTCTCCCTCTACGAGGTAATTGTATTTGCTGTGGAAACATGTTGCACTTTTTGATATATTTGTCTGTTGGACGCAAGATGCTTTTGGTGATGAAATTTAAGAACCATGAAAAATTATTTGATAGAAAATTATTTTATGATGAACTTCAAGAGCTATGACAAATCTTTGCAAGACGATCTGCAGATGGTTTCAGAGGCCATTCAAAAGAGAGGCAGATCAACATATAAGATGGGGCTACATGGACCTTTGAACTGAACCATCACAGACTACAGAAAGTCCATTCAGAATAAGCCCTGCTCCAAAGATTGTTTCTTGCCAACTGCCAACTTCTAAGTGGAAACGTCTGATTTTTTTTCTATGTAAGAAAATGAGGGATGAACAAGGCTGTAGCTCCATTCCTTTCTTAGCAAAAATGTAGATTTCTTCAGAGATAGCAGGAAAATAAAATCCTGAGGTGGTTGGTTTTAAATCAAGTGGAAATGGAAACAAAATGGTTAAATTCAACCAAGATCTAAGGATGCTTAGGTCATTTCAAAAACCCAATTACTCAAAACAAATATTTTATGGTACTGAAGAAGAATCCCCAAATCTTTTCCTCTCTTACTTCACACAGCAAACATGTTCAGCAACATCTGCAAGACATTGAACAATGATAGTTCTATTCAATTCAATCTACTATTGAATTTGGCTGGCCCAGATTGTGAGAGTCCTATTAGAATCTCGTTCCCTTTCTTAGTGAAATGTTTGGATATTAACTTCCCAATATCTCAAAGCTCTTTATAAATGATGGACAAAAAGGCTTTTCTTTAAAAAAAAAAAAAAAAGTAAAAGATGGGAAGAAGGAAAACTAACAGCTACGTCCACACTTTTATTTTTTTTAAAAAAAGGAATCCTTTCCCACAATAGTAATGGAGCATTTTTTTTCAAGATATATAATATTGGGCTGCATTGGTTTCAAGCTGTGGCTAGTAATACCACTCTTGTTTTTCCTGCTGAAATAATAACAGTAACAATTATTTTTTATACAGCTTACAGTAACCAGATACTCTGGAGCCTACTGTGGCTGTGATCCCACGGTGTACCTCTTCCATCTTTGCTCTTATTAAACCATCATGCTGGTAGTAATTGGACAGATTCTGAAGAATTGCCTTTTCGGTCTTCATTTTCTAACGCAAGGACGCACAGCTTTACTGGGTTGAGGACTGTTCTTGATTTGTTTAGGTGGGAGGCAAGGCAGGAAGATTAAAAAAAGTAGAACGATGGTTGGAAACTGATCAAGGAGAGAAGCAACCTGGAATTAAGGAGAAACTTCCTGACAGTGAGGACAATCAACCAGTGGAACAGCTTGCCACCAGAAATCGTGGGCGCTCCATCACTGGAGATTTTTAAGAAGAGACTAGACATTCACCTGTCTGGGATGGTATAGGTTCTCCTGCTTGAGCAGGGGGGTGGACTAGAAGACCTCCAAGGTCCCTTCCAGCTCTATTCTATTCTATTCTATTCTATTCTATTCTATTCTATTCTATTCAAGAAGAGGGCAAGAGATAAATATGTATTTATTTTATGTATGTCACATCTTTATTATTTTTACAAATAACTCAAGGCAATGAACATATCCAACACACCTTCCATGGAGTTAACTTTGAATCATCAACCTAAACTCAATTAAAACTACCCAGTGTCACCAAACAAACACACACACACACACACACACACACACACACACACACGAGTAAGAGATGTTAAATTTGCAAGGCACCAAGTTTAAGAAATTTTACAAATGGCAAAAGAAAATATAGAGAGCCTGAAATAACTTCTTATGTGGCACCACCCTTCCTAGGATTATAAGCCTGTCCACCGAAGAGCTTTTTTATTAATGTTCTTTTAATTGAATGGGCTGTGAGTAGTATAAATTTGAAAGTGTCAGGAGAGGGAGAGAAAAAAATGACAACCTTGGTTTAACTTCCTTCCTTCCTTCCTCCTTTCCTTCTTCCAACGATCTTTTGTGTGGCCCTGTTGGATCAGTTTCCCTCCATCAGAGTGTTTTCCTCCCATAGAGAGTGGAGGGATGAAGGTTATCCATTGTCACCCAGTTGTTATGCTAAGATGTCAGAACGTCTTGAATAAATGGTTTACATGAGAAATTGCCTTGCAGTGCATCCTTGGGGAGGAAAAAAAGAAAGAAAGAAAAAGAAAGAAAAAGTTGTTGCCCTTTGCTGGAAAAGTTAAAGTGAAAGTTGCCTCCGACCAAATGGGAATGACATTATAGATTAAGAGCTCTTTAAATTATGCATTTCGTTCAGACAGGGGGAGACAGGATTATATGAGATAAAGTCATCAGACGCTTCCTAACAAGAGTTGGAAGAGAAACTGAGATTTCAGGTTTGGTAGAAAGTGGTAGCTAAAGTTAAACATAAAGAATGAGAGAGGAATCCTGAGAAAAATAAGGAAAGTATCAATTATATTATCAAAGGTTTGAAAAGAAACAGGAAAGAAAATTCATCTTTGATGTAATAACAAATTAAAAGTAATTTGAAATCATTGACGGTTGTAGAAGATTAGTCACCTAAAACAACCAAAATGTGGAGCTGTTTTGTTACTTGGTATTTGATTTACAGATTTCATTAGCAAGATTGACTTTTTGAAAGTGGAAGATTGACTTCCGACAATGCGTCTGAATGGGGTTGGACTATTTTGGGGGTGGTTCTGACATTCACAGAAACAGGTTTCTATGCATCAATTTGGAAATCCTAATCAAATCAGCTAGGTTTCATTAGAATATCCAAATTGAATTGGACCAATTTTCTTAATCAGTACAAGTTGTAAAATCAAATTGAGTCAACTGGTGGTCATGCCTAGGGGGGCAGTGAATTCCATAAACAAATTACTGCCACCCCTCCACAAATGCTGCTTTGATATTTCACAAATATTCTTTTTCCCCCTAGAAGTAGGAGAAGACCAGGCTGAGTCTCAGGTCAAATACATCCTCAGATCCATTAACTCTTATACAATGCCAAGTCGCCTTGACTGTTAGTAGTTCAGAATCTTGTGTATATGTAGCATGAAATGACCTTAGAACAGGGGTGTCAAACTCGCCACATGTCGCGACTTAATGTGACTTTTTTCCCCTTGACGGAGCTGGGGTGGGCAACTATCTCACAAATTTACTCTGAGTGCCTTACAGGTCAAATGGACCCCAGAAACCAGAATGGATTTACTGTAGTCCTTTCCTGTAACTCTGCCTCCTTTACAGTGATTCTCCTGCCAATTTCACAATGATGCATAAACAAGCTTTCAAATTCCTGTTGCCCAAAATGGAGACAAGCCAATAGGAATTATCTGATTGGAATTGTTAAAATCCTCTAAAAGANGAAGTAGAATAATCAACTGTAGGGGGTTCAAAAGGGGGGAAACCCCTTTTGTCTTTTGTCTCTCCTTATCCTTTCCAACTCTTTCTATCTGGGGAGGAAAATTGCTCTCTTGTGAATGGACATTTGCCATATCTCCTTAATCAGTATATGCAGCGTACCATCAACCCTATCATCATGCAGGTAACAGCTGCACAAGAAATAAGGACAAAGCTGGTGTTCTTCTGAAAGCTAGCTGAAAATTTGACCACTTCCAAGGCATGGGGGAGAGAACCACCACGTCTCCTGCCTGATGTAACTAACATGTCATTCAATTTCATTTTATCCTAGGTTAAGTGCATGTTAACTCTCTTTTCCTAGAGTTGATTGAGTTTTTCTGAACCACCATCTCACAAAGAACATCTTAACCACATTGCCCCTCTTCTCCTTCCTTCCTTCCTTCCTTCCTTCCTTCCTTCCTTCCTTCCTTCCTTCCTTCCTTCCTTCCTTCCTTCCTTCCTTCCTTCCCACCATTTCTCCTTCTTCCCCTTCTCCTTCCTTCCTTCCTTCCTTCCTTCCTTCCCTCCCTCCCTCCCTCCCTCTTCTCATCCATACTTTCTCTTTTGGAAAATCTCACATTTCATGGTATCATTATAATGTGATACTATCATACCATGATGCAACAAAACTACATCAGAATCTCTTATTAATAGCATCATTTCCCCTGACATACATAACTAAGCTACGTTATTTATTATTAATTTGTAATAAATGTGTGAAGAAGACTAAGCCACGGTACTTCCATGTTACTTTCAGCCAGAAACCCACATCCAGTCAGCAGGAATCAAGCTCAGCGTGAGGAAGACATTATCTATTCTTTTATTTGTACTAAAAACATCCCTCCGAGATCATTTTTAAAAAACTGAAATTAAAATACAAAGCAAAAAAGCATTTCAGACAGACACCACCACGTGAGTAAGCAATACACCACCACATAAGCACAGCAAAAAATATAAATGCCTGATTAGGGAGCTAAATAATTAATCGCTTAACAAAAGTAATTCTTGAAACTGACTGATACAGGATTGGATGCAAATATCCTTGCAGTATTATTTTAACCAAATTTGCAGGCAGAGCAATTTTGAGGATGATGGCTTCTTCACATTTCTTCAGGAAAAGGAGGAATATATTCAAATTTTCCTCAAAAGCAGAGCTGACGACAATAGTGTAAGTCTGTACAAAGAAAAAACAGGACAGTCTCACCTTCTCCATAACCTCATTGCCAAGTAACTGCCAAGAAAGTCTCCCTTGACAAAAATTCATCAAAACTGTTAAAGCCATCTCGAAAGTACATTTATTTTCATGAAACTCAGAGGGAACAGAGAAAGGAAAAGTAGATTTACTCTTTCCTTCTATATCTCCAATAGTAAATAATTCTACAAAGAGATTTATAGGCGAAGAATAGTGTAACCGTCAGATCGCAGAGCCAGGATTGTGAAAATAACATAGAATAACCGAGTTGGAAGGGACCTTGGAGGTCTTCTAGTCGAACCCCCTGCTCAAGGAGAAGACCCTATTCTATTTCAGATAAGTCACTGTCTAGTCTCTTAAAAACCTCCAGTGATGAAGCATCTACAAGTTCTGAAGGCAAGCCGTTCCACTGGTTAATTGTTCTCACTGTCAGGAAGTTTCTCCTTAGTTCTAGGTTGCTTCTCTCCTTGCTTAGTTTCCATCCGTTGCTTCTTGTCCTGCCTTCAGGGGCTTTGGAGAATAACTTGACCCCCTCTTCTTTGTGGCAGCCCCTCAAATATTGGAACAATGCCATCATATCTCCAAAATGTCCTGCCCTTCCACATTAGATCACTAGGGTATCATCCTATGATAGGCCAGGCTCTCTCAAACTACAGGTGGTCCTTGATTTACAGCCATTCATTTAGCAACCATTCAAAATTACAACGGCACTGAAAAAAGTTACTTATGACTGGTTTTCAACTTTCCAACCATGGCAGCATCCCCAAGGTCACGTGATCAAAATTCGGCCACTAGGCAAATAGCATGTATTGATGATGGTTGCACTGTCCCAGAGCGATGTGACCACCATTTTTAATCTTCCCAGATGAGTTGGGTGATGGGGGGAAAACAGATTTTCTTAATGACCACATAAATCACTTAACAATTGCAGCAATTAGCTTAACAACAGTGACAAAAAGGTCATAAAATGGGGCAAAACTAGTTAACTGCCTTCCCCCCCCAAAAAAAAACAAAACAATTTTTTGGGTCTCTGTTGTGGTTGTCAGTTAAGGGCTATGTGTAAAGGCGTCTTCGGTTGCTAGCCTGTGATTTTTGTGACTTCCAGCTTTGCTAGCCCCTGTGGAGGACTTATTGATTTCCTATTGAAAGAGGCAATGGTCAGTTCTAATGTCTTAATTTCAGAGAGCTGATGACCTCACGGACTCCTCCACAATGTGAGAAATAAAGGGCTGACAGGGTAAAATTGATGGATGCTTCAGCTCAGAATAAAAGGATCTTGAGCATTCAATTAGGACAAACAACCATTGATTGAGCTGGCACAAACAGATGCCTCTCTCTTGAACTAGCAACCTCAAAGGGTGTTTCGAAATAAAACAAGTTGCCCCTGGTGAGATACGTAATCTGCTGAAATCTCCTTTAAAAAAATAATAAATAAATAAAAATAAAAACATAATTCATGTTCAGTTTGATGGAAATCGCCTTCTTCTTAGGAGAATAAAACACAGTGAAATTCTCATAGGAGTGTGCAGGGTTTTTCAGCATACCCTACCACATGGATAACGCACCCAAGCAAGGCATGCAGGTGTCCTGCCATTCATACCTACTTCTTCTACATACTTACCTACCCACCTACCTGGAGGAGCAACCTGGAATTAAGGAGAAACTTCCTAACAGTGAGAACAATTAACCAGTGGAACGCCTTGCCTCCAGAAGTTGTGGGTGCTCCATCACTGGAGGCTTTTAAGAAGAGACTGGACAGCCACTTGTCTGGAATGGTATTGGGTCTCCTGCTTGAGCAGGGGGTTGGACTTGAAGACCTCCTTAAAACTGACCAAAGATTGCTGCTGCTACTTTAATGTATCAAATCATTAAAGCAACACATTTTCAGTGTGACTTCTAAGGTAGACATGGTTGTTGTTTTTTTTACTCCTTCACTGTGATCTAAAAAAGGCCTGGCTTCTTTAATGAACGGTGGAGTAATGACAGAGTCACCCTGCAATCATTTCCAAATCTTCATAGCCCTAATAGACAAGCCATCCTCAATCTCTTGACTACATTCCCACGCAGTAAAATGTGTCAAATACAGGGATGATATTACTGCCCAGGTTTATAAGATAGTTGGGAAGATCAGCTTAGCATTAACATTCTCTTTCCTTTGAAAGTCATGCATCAAGAAAGTCATGCATCATGCTTTGGGTAAAAAAGAGAGAGAGAGAGAGAGAGAGAGAGAGAGAGAGAGAGAGAGAGAGAGAGAGAGAGAGAGAGAGATTGACGTGCAGTTCGCAGCTTATTGAAACAATTGGAGAGAGCAGCTTAAAAATCTTCTGTGTATATGAGCAAATCATCTGCACTGCATGAAACTTGATTGTTGTTTCTTTTCCTTTACCTTTCCTTCCTTCCTTCCTTCCTTCCTTCCTTCCTTCGTTCATTTATTCATTCATTCCTCCCTCTTTTTCTTTTACACCATCTTTCAATTTCTTTCCTCCTTTTCTTCCTCCCTCCTCCCTCCCTCCTTCCCACCCTCCCTCTCTCTTTTTACACCACCTTTCAATTTCTTTCTTTCTTTCCTTCCTTCCTTCCTTCTTCCTTTTCTTCTTTCTTTTCTCCTTCCCTCCCTCCCTTCCTTTTCCCTCCCTCCAACCCTCGTTCCATTTCCTTCGCTTTTTACAGCATCTTTCAATGTCTTTCCTTCCTTCCTTCCTTCCTTCCTTCCTCTCTCCCTCCATCCCTCCCTCCCTCCTTTCCTCCCTTTCTCATTCTTTTTTCTTTTACACCATCCTTCAATTTCCTCCATCCTTCCTTCCTCTCCCCTTGCCCCCCTCCACCTTTTCCCTCTTTGCTGCGGCCGCCTATAGTTGCTTTTGTGTGCATCTCACCCTGAAGATGCTCGCAGCAGACTTATATGGCATCATTTGGAGAAACATTGCATTAATAAGCAGAGTTCAAGGGCAAAGGATATAAACAGCGCAAATCACAACTCTGAGCAGATATATGGCTTTTGCTAAGAGGGACGCAGGCAGCTGCTTTATTTACTAGGCACTGGAATTCTTGCCAAAGGTGTGAGAAAATGGGAAGTGTTTTTTTTAAAACCCGCTCCACTGCAGTTTAGGGAAATAGGGGTGAAGTGCTATATCAAAACCAAGGGTGACAGTAAGGGCTGAATTGTCCTCTTTTCACAAATGCACGTCATTGAATCCTGGATGGGCATGCACAAACAATAATAGGATTGTGGAGCTGATGGAATGGAATGGAACACAACACAATGGAATGCAACGCAATGCAATGGCTTTAAGGTGGAATATAAACACAATGACATTTTTAGTTGCTCTAGAGAACTAGAATATCTGTTGTTATTTTTTTGGTTATTTTATTGTATTATTTTTTTCTGTTTTTTTTTTAAACTTTGTACCCTGTTCAGAGTCATGTATGTGAGGTGGGCAGTTAAATAAATTTACCAAATTAATTATTTAATTGAAGAGTAATACACTTTGATGGAACAGTTGAAGAAATACCTTCACCATGACAGATGTTTAAGCACCTGCAGAATGTCTTGGGAAACAATAGGATTTTACTCACCAGGCCCATTTCAGTACAGTACAGATGCTGAAGGACACCTTGGGATGAGTGAGAACATTTGTCTGTCTCCTATTTTAGATTAACCAATCAATTTTGGATCTCTTTGGAATCTACAGGAAAATCTTAGGATCAATGCTATTCAGAATTGATAGATTGCAAATGATTTAAAAATTATGTCACTAGAAGAGAATCCATGTCCTGCCAATTGATTGGCAGACTCAATCGGAAGGTAGTCCATTGTGCTGCCAAAGTGCTATACAAAGTGCTTCGATTTTTAAAAAAGAAAAATCGAAGAAAAGAGTTACTATCACATCCAAGAGTGCTTCAAATGAAACTCTAGAATAACATCTCATTGCATTGTTTCATCCATTCCTTTTTCTTACATTAATAAGGTCATGTCTGCAGTGTCACCCATCTGCTTCTTTGAGAGAGAAGCAGAATATAAATAGTTCACATGAGCAAGCAGATAAATACATATGCCTCTGAATACATCAGCAAATGAAGGCGAGCAAAATCTTACCTAAAATAACTTGTGATATGCAACGCATGGTGCCAAACAGAAAAAAAGAAGTTGCGAATTAATAGTCTCAAATAGCAGATGTAAATTAAGACAATGTTTAAAATAGGAAGATTTCCAAGAATGGATTCAATTGGACCCTGTGATTTAATGCCTTCCAAAGCCTTTCTCCATGCAGGCAGAAATTCCTTTCATTCCCCACTTGTGTGGCTCAGAACATTGGTGAACACAACTGAAGGACATTGTAAGGTGAGAGAAGACCTACTTACATGAACTAGCATTAAGTAGCCTGAAGCCCTTGGTTTAATCTTTCTAGAAAAGTGGAGAGACAATATATGAAAGCGAACAAAACATGCTGAGAATCTCTGTTTTAATGACAAGTCCTGAAATACGATCAAGAGGGAGAATGTATCAACTCGCTTTTGATGGAAACGCTGAAATGTGTTGAAATTATGCTCATGCACCACGCATACTCTAAATCTGTCTCTAGAACACAAATCCAGCCACAATTTGCTGCAGTCTGTGCTTGAATTGTCCTTGGAATTTAGCCAAGTGAAATCTGTAGTAAATGAAGAGGACAGTTATTGTAAGTTGAAACGTCAAATAAAATTCAATGACTTTCTTTCTTTTTCTTTTAAAAGCATTTGTAAGAAGTCGATACATCATTTCTTTTATTTATTTATTTATTTTTTAAAGACTAAATAATGTTGAGAAAAACTGGAAAGAATTCTTTAGTTCTGCTTGGGAAATAGTGACTGAGGAGTTCAAGGAAAAGTAACAGAGGTTCGTGAATGCTCCTGAAATTTCTCAAGAGCTTTGCAACACCCAATCCCAACGTAAATAAAGCTTGATGCATTTAAGCTTTACAAATCTCCATGTAAAATGAACTAAATCTGCAAATCTTGCAATAATGCACCAACCAAGCTGTCTATGAGATTTTGCATTTCTCTAAATGTTTAATAAGGGTTTACAATATAGTTGGTAATCCTACAAGTCAAATAACTCTGTACTTTGAAAGGACTGTAATGAAATAAAGGTAAAATGTCCCTCAAATTAAATATTCAATAGAATTTTCTTTCAGTCTATAGGATCAAGGTATAAGAAGGTGCTGAGATGAAGAAATGAGAATTCAGTTAAGCTATTCGATTCAAGCTACAGTGATCTGGGGGTTTTCCCTTCTTTCTCTGAAAATAAGACCCAGCATATTTTTTTTCAGGATGCTCAGAATATAAGCCCTACTCCAAAAATAAGCCCCAGTTAAGTAGGGCTTATATTCTGAGCATCCTGAAAAAAAATATGCTGGGTCTTATTTTCAGAGAAAGAAGGGAAAACCCCCAGATCACTGTAGCTTGAATCGAATAGCTTAACTGAATTCTCATTTCTTCATCTCAGCACCTTCTTATACCTTATAACTCAAATAACCATTAAGACTCGATTTAGTTCTGTTTTGAATCAAAACTAATTGGAGGATCAGATTTTGGGCTTTCTCACCACCATTCTCATTTTATCTCTCTCTCTCTCTCTCTCTCTCTCTCTCTCTCTCTCTCTCTCTCTCTCTCTCTCTCTCTCTCTCTCTCTCTCTCTCTCTCTCTCTCTCTCTCTCTCTCTCTCTCTCTCTCTCTCTCTCTCTCTCTCTCTCTCCTGATCTGTTGAAGCAGGATAATTCCATTTTGAGGAACACTAAGCTATATCTCTTTCCCACATTGGATATCCTTTGCCCCCACTGGGACATAATAGAAACTAATCTTCAAAAACTAAACATTCCAAGTCAAGTCCTTTTGTCAAGTCTTTTTATTCATTTCATTTGGTCCCCATTATAGCACAGAGACCACTTATATTTACATATGCGGAGTATCCCGCTGCTCGGAACTCTCCACTCACCAGACAGGGTAATTAATCATTCCCCGATCCTCCTGCCGAGTGCTCAATGACTCTGACAGCTGGCTCAGCCAATCAGTGAGCACAGGTGGGATTCCAACCTGCTGGCAAGCCCTGCCCCTTGACCCCAATACCAGTGTGTTCCCTTCCTTTCCAATTGCATAGCACTGGAAGAATAACACCATTTATGTCACGGTGCCCTTGCAAGCAGATGAAGCTGCTGTGAATATTCAAAATACGCTCCAGCAGTCCCGAATGCTCCAAAATGAGTAGGCTAGAGCTGTGACTTGCAATCTAAACATTTCAGATCCAGGAATAGATGTTTACTGATAGCCATTGTTAATTTGTACAAACGACTGAAAACATCATATACTCATTCTACATGGCCTACAGACACTCCCGGTTACTTCCTGCGCATAATTGTTCGATGCCTGGAGTTTCAACTATTTAAGGAAAAAGGGTTTGTTTTTTTTCCCCCAATGTGGACTTTCCTGAACCTTTTTTAAAATGTGCTCTTGCTTCAAGCATGTCAGATCGCTGAAGTTAGAAAAAGGGTTTCGGGAAAGGAGAACATGGTGGAATTTTCTACCAAAGAATTGCATTTATTTATCATACTTCTATCTCACTTTTCTTTCAGGAGCTCAAGGTAGAGTGGAGTATGGGGTCCTTGGGGCTCTCTGAGCTTGGTTGTTTTCTTGTAGACAATTTATTACACAACTAGATAAACAGTCATCAGCGCTAGAAGGGAAAGCCTGGCAATCAAACAAACCAGCCATCAACAAGCACATAGCGATAAGCAACAACTTCATACCATTCAAAAGAGACAGTCACAAAGCTAAAAGAAGAAACAAAAATATCCAGACACCTCCTCTCCAGCAATCAAGATCCAGATAAGCAGAGATTAACACCAAGATTAATGCTAGACCAACAATCAAACAGCAAACAATACTACAAGGAACTACCAACTTAGACAATCAGTTACAGCCTAATCAAGGAACCACCAAGTACACTCCCACTAACAATGGCAGTGCAATATATAAAGAAGCAAAAACCACTCCTTTCTAGCACTGATGATGTTACCTAGTTGGGTAATGAAATATCTGCAAGGGAAAAAAAAACCAAGCTCAGTTCAACCCTGAACTACATATATTCTCTTCTACAGTACAATATTTCTGTTTCAGCTTTTCTCCACTGGACACCCTTATTGGGCATTGCATGTCAAAACAATTAGACACAAAGTTTTTCCCCCTATGCCATCCCTCTGCTCAACACTTATTTCCCACAGCCCTATCTTAGGCCTACATATATTTACCCATGTAGCAGGCTGTATTGATATTATCCTTCTCATCTTCTCATCTTTCTCCTCTTCTCATCTTTCCTAATACCTTCTCCTATTGGTATCTATGATTTATGACTTGTTGGATCTTACGATTAATGATTGTAACCATGATCAATGATGGTTTGAACCCTATTGTTCCTGAAAGGCTGGGGAGACCTATTACTAAGGACCTATGTCACTTTGTCGTTTGTATGTACGCTGGGAGCTTATGCACCGGGGACAAATTCCTTGTGTGTCCAATAAAGAATTCTCTTCTCTTCTCTTCTCTTCTCTTCTCTTCTCCTCTCCTCTCCTCTCCTCTCCTCTCCTCTCCTCTCCTCTTCTCTTCTCTTCTCTTCTCTTCTCCTCTTCTCTTCTCTTCTCTTCTCTTCTCTTCTCTTCTCTTCTCTTCTCTTCTCTTCTCTTCTCTTCTCCTCTTCTCTTCTCTTCTCTTCTCTTCTCTTCTCCTATCCACATGAAAAATATGGGCAGGAGAAAAGGAAGAACAGGGAGCTTCCATAGAAGTTCCATGCTGAGCTTGGATCACCTAATCACTGTGTCACACATGGCTATTACGCTTTCATCCAGATACCTTTTAAAGACGCTGTTGGTACTAGAGATTCCCACTGAGAAGAAGACTACTGCGTTATATTTTTATTTTGTCATTTTATTACTACTTTCTCCCCCATGCACTGAAAGCTAAAATTTCAGCTGCTAAGTTTTGTTGCTAGCATTCTGGTACTCCTTTCTCTTTTTTAGACAGCAACTCTGGGGTCTGTTTCTTTAAGAAGATGGAGGCAAGAAAAAGCTCTCCCTTTTTAGCAAGAAAAATGCTTATCTCTTGCCTGCAAATCATAAATCAAGCTGTAAGATAGTAGTGACTCTGGCTTTTGAGTGTTACACTCTTAACAACCTCAACTGTTAAAACCAAAGAGGAAGGAAAAAAATTAACATTTGAACCCTATTGTTCCTGAAAGGCTGGGAGAAATTTGGCACTTCCAGGCCTGCTGTCTGACTAATATAACTCTCTAATTCAGATCTCTGCATTATTATTATGGTTGGTCGTACAATCAGCCAGATGTTTAGACTGCATTTGTCATTTTTATCCACCTATCAACTCCATCCCTAGGACCTTGGGATGTATAAACACATAAAATCCTTGGTTGTATAAACAGAGCCATAGAATCAAAATCATGTGAAGGACTAGTACCGCTTTATAAAACCTTAGTAAGACCACACCTGTAAGACTGCATCCAGTTTTGGTGACCACATTACAAAAAAGATGTTGAGACTTTGGGGAGAAAGTGCAAAGAAGAGCAACTAAAACGATTAAGGACCTGGAGACTAAAATGTATGAAGAATAGTTGCAGAAATTGGGTATGGCTAGTCTAGAGGAAAGAAGGACTAGGGGGGACATGATAGCAGTGTTTCAATATTTGAGGGGATGCCATAAAGAAGAGGGGGTCAGCTTATTTTCCAAAGCACCAGAAGGCAAGACAAGAAGCAATGGATGGAAACTCATTTAGGAGAGAAGCAACACAGAACTAAGGAGAAATTTCCTGGCAGTGAGAACAATTAGCAAGTGGAACAGCTTGCCTTCAGAAGTTGTGGGTGCTCCATCACTGGAGGTTTTTAAGAAGAGACTGGACAGCCACTAGTCTGAAATTATATAGGGTCTCTTGCTTGAGCAGGGGGTTGGACTAGAAGACCTCCAAGGTCCCTTCCAGCTCTATTCTGATTGATTGATTGACCTTTTGTTATTATTATTATTACTTTATTTCTCCTGGGCTTCAATTTTATTCTTCAGTTATCTTCAATGGCCAAGTTATTCTCCAAACCTTCCACCACCACACCACCCCCAAGCAGGAAACCCAATGCCATTCAGTTCAGCTTTATTTTTAAAGTTGTGTGACCCACTTTTCTGTTCCAAGTCTCACACTTTAGGTCTGTAATGTACATGTATTAGACAACAGTGGATACACCATAACTAATCCAGGAGCACTTGCTTCCCTCTTGAAACTCCATTGTTTAATCACTACGTTCTTTAATTCAAAAGCTTTCAGTAGCAATTCAGGGAACGACAAAAAACAAACAAACAAAATAAAACCTTGGCTGAAACCCTGAAAAAGTGATACCTGAGAGACTATACAACGTATATCACAAATAAAGCAGACCGAGAAGTCAACATATGCAGATAAAGCCATCATTGGGAGCGCTACGCTAGATAAAGTTAAAATTTCTTCATTACTGATGGCTCCCTTCCAATCTCTTTTTCCCTCTTTCTTGCTTTTCATCAGTTCCATTAAAAATCAGGTCACTCCGAGAAAAAATGGACTTCTCTTAATCCAGGAGGATGGGATGGTTCAAAATCTGTTGAAGGCCACTCATGGGTTTGACATCCTTGGTATCATACCAAGCTGCTAGGACTTCCCTTTTTATTAAGCAACCCTTCAATAGTGTTCTTACTTACAGCAATGAATTCTTAAGAACAATCTCCCATAAATGCACCTTTAGATGCTATGTTGCTTTCAAGTGTCTCTGCCTTAGTCTTTCAGACAGATAAGTAATCATACAACACATTAATACTTCCACACTGGTTTATGTATGTTTGACCATCGTGCTAGAATAATTATTTTTCCCCTCTCCGTAAAAGCTATTAGAGATCTATTTGGTTGGTTTTACAATCAATGGCACCAGTAATATTTGTGTAGCAGGCACAGAGTAATCAATTGAAGGTCATATAAAATAAATTACTATTCTGCTATAATGATTCTCTCTCTCTCTCTCTCTCTCTCTCTCTCTCTCTCTCTCTCTCTCTCTCTCTCTCTCTCTCTCTCTCTCTCTCTCTCTCTCTCTCTCTCTCATTCTCTCTTTTCCCCCACTTCAATGAAAATGTGTTTTATTATTTCACAGGAGAGATTTTACAATGCATTTTTCCCACTGGAAAATATAGCCAGTTTGAGATTCTAGAATATTAATCTGTTTTAGCAGAATTTATAATAAATGATCAAGGCGAGAGAATTCACATACCCTACAGCTAGAATTCATCCCATCGAAAATATGATACAGCTGATATTCAAGTATAAGCATGAAAATTAGGTTCCTATGGAAGGACTTGGTTTAATAGTTCAGTATGTTATATGATTAAGGTGCTATTTTTTAGCATTTGTTCCCCTTGATCCAGAGAAGGTAAGGTCATAAAATGGCCCAGATTTTACCACAATATATGTGACAGAAGAGTGTCCTACTTAAATGAGTTTATACATGTCTCTACAGAATTTTACAAGTTTCACAGTTATCCTGGATGATTTGAAGGAGACCTCAAGAGTTTGGAACGTTGTAGCTGGAGACATTACTCAGCTGAATTTCATAAAGATTCTCTTGGAACAAGCTGTAACTGTTCTCACAGATTTTGTGATACTTATTATGGATTTAAATATACTCAACAGGGTGCAAAGTGTCAAAAATTCTGTTCTAAAACCAATTATACCAAAAGAAAACCCTGGGAACCAAATAAACGGTTCACATTTGTGGGCTGCTATTGCTGAGAACTTGCAACATCGGACATGCTTTTCTGCAATAAATATCTCATTCACCTTGCTTTTGTGTGGAAATATTTAGTGATCCCAAATTTGAAGACAGGCACATTTTGAAGACGGGCACAATCCATTACATCAGAGTTCTCACTCAAGGCACAAATGACCAGGTTTAAATTATCCTACTTCAGACATCCAAAGTTGCTTTTCCAAAAGGCAACTGGACTTTCTTGGTTTTTTTCCTTGAAAATGTTTTGCTTCTCATCCAAGAAGCTCAGTTCAGAATTGAAGAAGCTTCTTGGATGAGAAGCAAAAAGTATTTTGAGCTTCATCTTTGGTATCTGTCCTTCCAAAGAACAGTCAAAGTTGCTTACCTTTAGGGTTGACTGATTGGATCTCCTTGCAGTCCAAGGAACTTTCAAGAGTCTTCTCCAACATCAGAATTTGAAAGCATCAGTTCTTCGGCGCTCAGCCTTCCTTATGGTCCAGCCCTCCCAGACATACATTACTACTGGGAAAACCATAGCATTGACTATATGGACCTTTGTTGGCAAAGTAATATCTTCTTTTTAATATGCTATCTAGGTTTGCCATAACTTTCCTCCCAACGAACAAGCACGTTTTAATTTCATGGCGGTAATCACCATCTGCAGTGATCTTAGAGCCCAAGAAGGAAGTCATTAGACATTATCTAATGAAGGCACTAATACAGGCTGCAAACAGAAGTAGGTTGAACAGTCTTGAAACCTCTGTATGATTTCGCAAAACTCTCTCAATCTATTCTTACGATTTTCCAGCCATCATGCATTCAGAGTTGTTTTTCCTTCTACCTTTTCTTCATCAAAATGCTGAGAATTCTGGCGTATTGGATTGCTTAGTTAGAAGAGACAGTTCTTTGGAAAATTGTGGTGATAGGAAGCACCTGCAAAATTTACTGGGCCTTGTTTTTAACTGATGAAGAATTATCCTTGCTTTAGTAGTGCATACACTATTTTCTCTCTCAACGAGCAGGGAAAGCAAGTAAGGGTAATTGCGATGTACTATGTCGTGTACCTCCAGTTGTGCCCTGGAATGCATTTGCAATATTCTCTAATACTAATTGCATGTCCAGTGGCAACACAGTTATTGAAAGGGGGGGAGAGGAAATATCTTGCAGTACT
This sequence comes from Protobothrops mucrosquamatus, assembly GCF_001527695.2. Lineage (NCBI taxonomy): Eukaryota > Metazoa > Chordata > Lepidosauria > Squamata > Viperidae > Protobothrops > Protobothrops mucrosquamatus. Next base: position 253,805 of record NW_015387705.1, read on the forward strand.
TGAGGGTCTGTCACAGAGAAGAGGAGGTCAACCTGCTCTCCAAAGGGCAGGACAAGAAGTAACGGGTAGAAGATCATTAAAGGGAGATCCAACCTAGAACTAAGGTTGGAACTATTTTCTGATCGTGAGAACAAGTAATCAGTGGAATGGCTGGTCTCCAGGAATTGTAGGTGCTCCATCATTAGAGGTTTTCAAGAAGAGATTGGACAACCATTTGTCCAGAATAGTCTAGGGGTTGAGCAGGGGTTGGACTAGAAGATCTCCAAGATCCCTACCAACCCTGTTATTCTATGTTCTAATATTTATAACAACAGTGTTTGCTGTTGACCATAATTAGATGGTCAAATCTTCTACTGAGCCAAAGTTCCATTGCTGCTTTCTCATACTGCTTTATGGACCACATTGAGAGGCAATTATTTTTCTCTTCTTCCATTTCCTCCAGAGCTTAGTGCTATTGATGGAACTAGTCATACTAGAAGGATGACACAGATTGTTTCTTTCACACATGGACATGCACACACTCTCACACCCTTATATTAACAACCCTGTCCAGCTCAAAGTGCTGTAAAGTCAGTCACAGGCACACCATAAACTCAACATTCACACAAAGCATCCATTATTATTGCAGAAATAGGAGCCAGATGTTTTAATCACCCTGGCCGGCATCAGATCATTTGTCTGGTTTAAAGAAGGGAGGAATCACATCTGATTTCTCCCCCTGTTCTTTAAAAGAACTATAACAAGAGGAGCAACAGAAACAGCATATTTACCAGCTTTAAGATAAGGGTGTGCAAAAAGAAGTTTTTGTTTTTAATGGCCTTGTCTGTCTATGAAATTGCTTACAAAATAATTGTCTTCATGAAATGACACCACCACCCCCAACCCATAATGCAGAGGCGGGGAGAGAAGGATTGTGACATGAATCCTTTGACTTTGATTTTTGGTTTCCAGTGTGCAGACCCAGGACACTGCCTTTTCCTGGGTTTTGTGAAGTAATTATAGCCAGAAAAAGCCCACACAAGAAAATCAGTTCTGGTGGTCCCCGCCAAGATCTTAGTGAGAGAAGAAGAGCTGTTCTATAACATCAGCACACCCCGGAGATGATCAGTCTCCATAAAATACATCTGAATGTGAAAACAAACTTGTTAACCTTACCATCCCTTTCCAGAAAGATTGGAGGAAGAAGTTCCTTCCCTGTGTGGCCCAAAACAGCAAGAGATCAAGCTGTGAACAATAAACAAAGCAAAAAAAAAATATCCTTGAACTCGGCTCAATTACTGTTATCGTATTTTTTAAAAATTGGAAAGGATGTTCACATATGGGAGAGATTAAGGGAAGTAGTACAGATTGGGGAAAAATCAAATTTGGTGGGATGAAGGCAGATTTTATTCCATCCATTTTTGTACAGTATAAGCGCAGTATTCCTCATGGGTGCACCCTCTTGTGGCAACTGTGCATATTTATCACAATGGGGATTCATTTATTCACCCTTTCTTAAGCAGCTATGACTGCTGGGGGACACATTCCCAGGAATCGTCCCCTTCTTGATTAATGATTTCTCTCTGATGCATGGAACCCATTCGATGTAGCCTCTATTCTCATGACTATCATCAGACAGTGAGGCAAACTCAAGAGACGTGTGAAGGTTCCCCTTTGTTTATCTGTAGATGCCTTGAAAAGTCAAGGATGCAAGTTTTGAAAGAATAGGAAATCCACTTTTTTTTGAGAAGGCACCTTGAGAGAGATAGGATGTAAGAGAATTTGTTTCCCATGGAGAGACGCAAGATAACTAGGTCTGTTTTAGATGGTGAGAAAAGTTCCTCAGTTCATACCTTGACAAGCAGAAAAAAACAAAACAAAGTATATTTGAAATCTGTTGAGAACAATTGGGAAAAGCAACCTGCACAACAGGAACCAAACCTCCACTGCCTCCCATCACCACCAAGGAAGAGTAGAAGAAGCTCCATCAAGCTTGGCATTAATACAGAGCAGCTAAAACATACGAGACTGAAACATATGAAGAACGGCTGTGGAACTTGGGTTTGGCTAGTCTAAAGAAAAGAAGAAATAGGGGAGACATGATAGAGGTGTTCCAGTATCTGAGGGGCTCCCACAAGGCAGAAAGGGTCACCTTGTTCACCAGAGCACCAGAGGGAAGGACGAGAAACAATGGTTGGAAGCTGATCAAAGACAGAAGCAACCTGGAATTAAGGAGAAACTTCCTGACAGTGAGGACAATTAACCAGTTGAACAGCTTGCCTACAGAAATCATGGGTGCTCCATCACTGGAGATTTTTAAGAAGAGACTAGACAATCACTTGTCTGAGATGGTATAGGTTCTCCTGGTTGAGCAGGGGGCTGGACTAGAAGATCTCCAAGGTCCCCTCCAGTTCTATTCTATTCTATTCTATTCTATTCTATTCTATTCTATTCTATTCTATTCTATTCTATTCTGCAACAAAGAAGAGGGAGTCAACCTATTCTCCAAAAACCTGAAGACAGGACAAGAAGCAATGGATGGAAACTAACCAAGGAGAAAACCAACATAGAAGTAAATCGAAATTTTCTCACAGTGAGAATAATTAACCAGTGGAATGGCTTGCTTCCAGAAGTTGTGAGTGCTTCTATCTCTGGAGGTTTTAAAGAAGAGTCTGGACAACCGCTTGTTCTGAATGGTATTAGGATCTCCTGCTTGAGCAAAGGGTAGGACTAGAAGACCTCCAAGATCCTTTCCAATTGTGTTATTCTATTATTCCATTATCATTGGTTCTTCTCCTGAATGTTCTGCTCCTTCTTGTGACTGATTCCACAACATGGCTATACAAACTGATGAAATACCTATAAATGAAGTCTTTCCAGGGGCTAAAAAAAGCGATAAGGTCCCAACTGTGTTTCAACAAAAGTTGCCTGTGTGCTTCAGTCAAACATAACTTTAGCACTGCTAGAATATACTCTGGCAAAGATTGTAATCAAAGGTTCCCAACAAATGAAAAACAACGGATGGGTAATTAAATATCTTTTCCTGCATTTCTTCTAAAAGTGTAAGAATGAGTGAATAGGTTAGTAAAAAGAAAGAGGGGAAAGAAAGAGAAAGAAAGAGAAAGGGAGGGAGAAAGAGAGAGAGAGGAGAGGAGAGGGAAAAAATAAAGAACAAATGGAAGAAAGGGAGAAAGTTATATTCCACATTGTGAATAATTGCCTGCTTGGATTTAACAAATAATAATACTGATATTAATGTTCAACTTCCCGTGTAAGAGGAGCAACTGCCAACCGTTCTAGTGGGAAGGAATCCTTGGCTAACTGATTCATTTCCACATTTTGTTCCTGCAACCAGACGGGAAATCCTGTGAGGCGGTGAAAACGGAACTCTGGCCTGCATTATATCAGCCAACGACTGGCCATTATTATTATTGCCCTGGCTGTGTGTGTGTCTTTGTGTGCGTGTGCGTTTAAAGGCTGATTTAAAGCTAAATACTATATTTGTCTCCTTGCGGTTCCCAGGCGTTTTTTTTTCTCCCCTACTTCAAAAGGTAATAAATCTATTAGCATCTCAAGTTCTAGATTCAAAAGGCCAGACATTGGTGGAAACTGAACTTTGCAACAGCATTTACATGTAACAGATAGTAACACTAATCAAGGAGAGAAGCAACCCAGAACTAAGGAGAAGTTTCCTAACAGTGAGAACAATTAACCCGTGGAACGGCTTGCCTTCAGAAGTTGTGGGTGCTCCATCACTGGAGGCTTTTAAGAAGAGATTGGACAACCATTTGTCTGGAACGGTGTAGGGTCTCCTGCTTGGGCAGTGGGTTGGCCTAGAAGACCTCCAAGGTCCCTTCCAATCTGTTATTCTGAAGCACATTGTTGAAGACTTTTGTCCATGTTCCATAACATGTATAAGACAAGGCATGCAAAACTGATTTTTTTTTATTTCCATAGGGTTGTCTGCTTCACTATAAAGTAGTTTTGCAGTAGCCTACAAGAGGATTGTAGCAGATACACACTAGCATTGAAAATTATATGCAAATTGTTATTGACCACTTCTCAAAATCACTGACATATTTGAGAAGTCCTTGGTGCTCTCTGAGCTTGGTTGTTTTCTTGCGGAGGTTTCATTACCCAAACTAGGTAACATCATCAGTAGTACGGAAACATCACCAGTAGCACTAATATTAGTTGGGTAATGAAACATCTGCAAGAAAATTACCAAGCTTTCAACTCTGAGCTACAAATATTCTGCTTTATCGGTATTGACATATTTAGAAGGGCTTTATCTTTAGCCAAATTTAATGCCCTCCCAACAGCCATTACTGAAGAAAGATTCAAAAAAAAAATCCCCTTCAGACAGAGACTGCATCCCTATGATTGGAATGCTGAAGCATCATTTTCTGTAGTCCCCTAATATTAGAATTATTATTTCCACTCTTTATTAAAGATTTTGGTTGCCCAGATTTGTTTTATCCCAATATGTTATTATCAGATCAATCTGATTTTATTTCCTATAGAACAGCCAAGTACTGTTCTATAGTTTGTACAATACATCATAGAATTAACTCTAATCCTTTTCAGATATTTTTGGAACAATTATACCTTTTTTTCCTTTTTATCTTAATTAGTTGCGACTTTTGTGTTTTATCTTGCTGGACTGTGACCAAATAAAATTGATTTGGTTTGACTGAAACCTGCAACTTTGTTGAAATGATTGTAATGACTTGAAAAAAAAACTTGCCCAATTAAGTTGATTGCTTGCACAACAGGATATATATGTATAGTTCTGACTTCAAGACTGAAGAACGAGGGATATTTATGACATATTGAGTCACTGAAAGTTGAGATGAACAAATCTGTCAACTTTCATTGTTCAAACATAGACTCTTGGGGTTTTTTTCCACAATGAAAGGTATAAATATTCTAACACAGATTTCTCCAAATGTGTAGTTTTGCTTGCAATATTGCCTAAATGTGTAGAATTTTGGCAAATGACATTTTCTAAAATAATGCGTTTGTAACATCATTTTTATTACCGTGCACAACTTCACATGGATACATCCCTTTAAAAGACTGAAACATTGCACTGCAGAAGTTAAGGAATGATGACTTTTGAATAATAATTGAGTATTCCTGCCTGGTTTAATTAAAACATGACTTTTAAAGTTTGCATTGAAATACAAATGAAGCCAACTTCCATCCCTTATAAGAAGCATTTAATGTGAGTTTGGAGGCTAAAGCATGTAGGTACACACATGTCTTTAAAATGCATTCAGATAAAGTGCTTTAATGCCCACTTCATATATGTCTGAGTATTTTGTTGTGATGATTTTTCACAGCAACGATGGCACACAGAGAAGCAGAGCCTGTAAGGAGGGGAAGCAATAAAATGGTTCTTACTTTTAAATATATGACTCCATGTAATTCTTCAGAATTCTATCCCTTCCATGTAATTATGACTAGCAAAGTAGAATATTTATAGCTGGGGGTTGAAAAGAGGGGTGTGAGCTTGGTTGTTTTCTTGCAGACGTTTCATTACCCAAATTAGATAATACCACCAGTGCTAGTAAGGAGTGGGGTTTGCTTTCAATTTATATTGTACTGGCTTTTCCTGTCAGTCTTGGGGGAGTAGTCTTAGAGGTTGCAGATAAGCATAGGTTAACACCAAGATTATCAGACCAGCAATCAAGAAATAAACAATATCGAACAAGCTAACAGTAAACAACCAATAAAGAACCCCCAAGACCACTTCCATCAACATTGACAGGCGAACCACTACAATATAAACTAAGAACAAATGCCACTCCTTACTAGCACTGATGATGTTGCCTAGCTGGGTAATGAAACATCTACAAGGAAAAACCAAAGTTGGAGAACCCCAATGACCCCCTCAATTATGACTAGGGCAGAGCTATGCCATCAAGATGACCTTAGCATATATTGAAAAATATGGTCGTGCCTTGGATTTTCCAAGCCTGTGGGTTAGACCAACAACTCAGAAACAAACAAGCTCACACACTGGGAGAACAAAGGAATGATGACCTTTATGAAACTGTCAAAAGTTGAGTTTGAGTCAACGGAGCGTTGATTTGACTTTGGAGCTACGTCGGCTGTTCTGCAGAATAATCACTCGGTATCTAAAATACTGGGGAATGAAACCCCCCCCCCATCCTGAAATTCCAACAGAGTCATCAACTTTTCCTTCAGCGCATTTTATGCATTACATTAAGGAGGAGTTTTCCCTCCCCTCCACTTCATTCAAATCTTACTTCCAAACATTGTCAGGAGCCATATTAAGCAGGGGGGGAGGGAAAATCCCCAAACAAGGTGAAATGTCCTTTCAGGTGAGAATTATCATAATAAAAAAAAAAGATTACCTTTTAGCCTCACCTTCCTTCTCCAGCACCCCAACCTTCCTTATCCCCTAAATGTCAGCTTGTGTAAAGTTGCTGGGTGAGGGAAAGTTAACTTGGCAGTTAGCTTAAGTATTGACTATCTGTCTTCAAGCTGAGAGCTGTAAATTCTGCTTTCTCGGATCCGAGTCGATTTGTTATCAAATCAGGCATTGAAAGCTGATTCATTGCTATTCAGCGGCTGAGCTGATTTATATGCAGAATGTAAAACAGACGCCTTATGTGATACATATTTATGGTGAGTGCTGTTCAAGGAAGATTTATTACGGATTCCTTTGTCGGGGTGTGCACGAGCAAACTCCGATGACTTGTATTTCCTCTCGGCTGCCAATGCCAAACCCATTAAAAAGAGGTGTGACTATTAATATACATTGTAATACTGACAGCCTTTAATTTATAACACCCTAACTAGATGAAATATTCTCCTGGCTCAGGATGGGGGTTCTTAGCTATCTCGGAATAACAGAGTTGGAAGGGACCTTGGAGGTCTTCTAGTCCAACCCCTTGCTCAGGCAGGAAACCCCATACCATTTCACACAAAGGATTGTCCAATCTCTTCTTAAAAACTTCCAGTGTTGGAGCACCCACAACTTCTGAAGGCAAGCCGTTCCACCGGTTGATTGTTCTCAGAGACAGGAAATTTAGTTCTAGGTTGCTTCTCTCCATGATTAGTTTCCATCCGTTGCTTCTTGTCCTGCTTTCAGGTCCTTTGGGGAATAGATTGACCCCCTTCTTCTTTGTGGCAACCCCTTAGATATTGGAACACTGTTTGAAGCACTAAAAGTTTGTTACATGTAACCTGTATACAAGAATCTGATCTAGGAATAGTCAAGCCAAATTGATGCTAGATGAGGGTCAATGGAATTCATTGGGAGATGGACCTGCGTCTCTTGTGGGAGTGGAGTGACTTCAAATTGATAATATATTTGATCATATACTTGGGCTCAGCCTACTCACCTACTACCGGTACATTATTTAAACATGAAGGTAATCCAGTAGAGTTATTGGATTCCTCTTCTATAAAAAATATGCTCTGTCCCGCTCATCCTGCAAAAGGATTATTTCTTCCTTTACCTCGAAAAGAGGTGGATTCCATGATCCTCTGGAAAAGATATAGACTTTTCCCTCACCTTCCCTCTGTTTTTTTTTACCAGCAAAGATAGATTCTCCACCTTCATTTTACATTATAAGTCCTGGTTTTCTATCTGCCAGGGTTTTGGGAAAAAAAAAAAAAGGCAAAGAGAGTTTCTTACAATTAAAAGAAAAAAGACGTGAGTTTGCATTAGGGTCTTCGCTGTTATTAACATCACCGTTCTCTTTGTCCTAGCATGTCATTATTCTTATTACCACTTTTTGGAGGTGAAACTTGGTGGGTTTGTTTTTACCAAGAGAGAAGATGAAGAACGTCTGGATAGCTCCTGATTTCTCAGAGAGAAATGAGAACCAAGTAAGAGTTTTCTTCAGTCCTCTAGTCCCTGGTGAATTGTTATTCACCATGCTCAGATGCTTTAGGGAACCATAGATGTAGACATGCGGTATATTTGAGGTATGGATGGAGGGTGATGAATAGGAGACATGATCAAAGCAAATTCATTTCTATATTATTATTATTATTATTATTATTATTATTATTATTATTATTATTATTTATTATTATTACTACTACTACTACTACTACTACTACTACTACTACTACTACTACAGTAATTTCATTTCTCCTATCTTATGTTGCCTTTGTTTCATGTTAGTTTAGTTATTCTTTTTTTTTATTGTTGATTTATTATTATTATTATTATTTATTTATTATTCGAATTTATATCCCGCCCTTCTCCTTGTGGACTCAGGGCGGCTGACAATCGATGAAAAACACCAATAACAATTACAAAATTAAAATTAAATTAAAATGAAATATTTAAATTGTCAGATTAAAATATGATTAAAACCCCTCTAAAAACCCCTCTTAAAAAATTGCCCTAGGCCAGTCCCGCTTGTTGGAATAGCCATGTCTTGAGGGCGCGGCGGAAGGGGGAGAAACGGCCTGTGTTCAGCTGTTTTTAAACGTGGTATTTTCCATCTAAATGGCATGAAACCTCTAGGTATTTTACTACTTTCCCATGGCATTTCCTGCCCAATATCAGCTAGTTGAGGCAAAATTAATGTGAAAAAAAAAGCATGAATCTGTCTACATTTACAGATAAATGCAGAGATGGACTTATGGTGAACAAATACAAAACTGATTCATGATTCCATAAATCTACTTCATTCCATATCTAATCAAAAATTCAACTTCTGCCCTCGCTATCTCTAATTTTACATCTGCCAGTAATAGCAATGAAACTTCATTACATCTTTGGAGAAGAGTGGATGGACCAGATAACGTGAAACAAAAATGAGCTACTACAGGCATACAATCCTAGGCAGGTTTAACTCTCAAAAAGCCAATCGTACTTCATGGATTTTAGTCCAGGGCAAATGAATGCTGGATTTCAGTCCAAGACACTTTCCTTAAATTCGCTGTATAAATAAAGTCAGCGTATGATCAGCACCTTATAAAGTACGTAAAATTCAAGCATTTGCTGAGCAAATAAGAAACTCCACAATGTACATACGGTATTCTTTTTTCTTTTTTTCCCCCAAATAACTTTCCTTAGGGTTTCGTCATGAAAATAATTTTATTACAACAGAGCTGACAAACACAGCATATAAAGAATAGCAGTTGGGGAAATTTAATGTATAGTGGCCCATAAATTAATTTTCTTTGGTTTTTGGACACCACCGCAATTCTAATCAAGTTTAAGTTTAAAATATCTCCATGTGTTATACACACACACACATACACACACACAAATAAACATCAATGAAAGAGTTAGTTCAGAACCACAATTTAGATATAAAGGCAAATTAGATAGAGCATCAATTCTGAGTGAAGCTTTCCAATTTTATACTTTTAGGGTTACAGAAAAAAAGTAGAACAGATAAATGTATTTAATATAGTTTCAGAACTTGGATTACTGATCTTGACTGGAGACCTCATTCTGGATTTATGATCTTATGGAGACTATTTAAACTGTAACATGTACAGTATGTACTATAAAAGTACATTAATTTACTTCACAGTGTGCAAAGCCATATCTTTGCTATATCTTTCCGTCTCAGATTCACTTTTTTAGAGTTCCCACTTTTTAAACACTACCTGACTCCTGGCAACTGCAGCTCTTGGAAATGGTTTTGCATTTGCCTTCTTCTTTAGGGCTGGGAGAGAGGGATGAACCCAAAGTCACCCAGCTGGCTTTGTGCCTAAGGCAGAGCAAAACTCACAGTTTGCTGATCTCCAGCTGGGTGCCTTTAATTATAACACCAGGCCAACTTTCTCTTTCTCTCTTTCCATACACATTTGGTATTCTGTATTTCATGACAAAGGTCTGTCTGTATGTATGTATGTATATATGTCTATCTATCTATCAACTATCATCTGTCTGTCTATCTAGTCTGTCTGTCTATCTATCTATCTATCATCTATCATCTATTTAAATAATAATCATTTATCTATCATCTATCATCTCTATCATCTATCTGCCTATCTCTATATATCTGTCTATCTATTTATCTCTATATATCTCTATATCATCTATCTATCTATCTATCTATCTATCTATCTATCTATCTATCTATC
>NW_015387705.1:263880-272286 GCF_001527695.2 Protobothrops mucrosquamatus
TCTGAAGCAACTTGAGCAATGACCCCTCTTATCCTCCTGCTGGTAATGGCTATTTCAAAACAAACTCAGGTTTCTTTTTACAAAAGGCCTTTGCCATTAAAACTGAGCGAAAGTGTCAACTCTGCCTTGAAGCAAAAGCTACCACAACGGCAAATTTCAAAGGCTGCATGGATTCAATCTTTGTAAGAAAGCAGGGGGACTTAAATGTCCTTGTTTAAATTGGCATCAATGTCTTTTAGAAAAATGGGCTATCAAAATTATATACAGTCCATCTTCCCTCAAGTTCTCAGATAGCTTAAAGGAAGGTGGACAGTATATACCATTCTGATAGCCTCTATATATCCTGTCCTACAAACTACAGAGCACCAGGATCTAGATAGCTTCTGAAGCTAATGCATTGTATTGCAGTCATCTAAGTGTGAACATCTGTGATTGTGAATGTCTCTAGAAGGTTTGAGCAACGAACATCTGTCTATCCATGTCTCATGACTCTAGAAAGAGTGCAGAAAAGAGCAACAAAGATGATTAGGGGAATGGAAACTAAAACATACCAAGAACGGTTGCAGGAATTGGGTGTATCTAGTCTAATGAAAAGGTTAACATGATAGCAGTCTTCCAATATCTAAGCAATTGCCACAAAGAAGAGAGGGTCTACCTATTTTCCAAAGCACCAGAAGGCAAGACAAGAAACAATGGATGGAAGCTTATATAGGAGAGATCCAACCTAGAATTAAGGAGAAATTTCCTGACAATGAGAACAATTAACCAGTGGAATGACTTGCCTTCAGAAGTTGTGGGTGCTCCAACACTGGAGGTTTTAAAGAAAAGATTGGACAACCATTTGTCTGAAATGGTATAGGGTCTCCTGTACCAACAGAGGGTTGGACTAAAAGATGTTCAAGGTCCCTTCCAACTCTGTTATTCTGTATTCCCAAAAAGGATGAAACTCATAAAGTGGTATTTCAGGGTGATCAAGGTAACTGGAAGTTTATAAAAATAAAGGTGTCAGTGATGTAGAGCAGTCCAGATGAACTATTATTCTTTCACTGCATGTTCTCCTGAATGATTGTTGAGCTTGAAATGTTCCATTTCTTTCCATTCCTTTTTTTTACAAAGTGTTTTTTTTTTTAAAAAAGGAAAAGAAAAGGCAAAGGTAAGTGCTTTTTAACTACAGTGTGTGTGTGTGTGTGTGTGTGTGTGTGTGTGTTATATCAATCAGAACAGACAAACATCTCTCTCTCTCTCTCATATGAAAATGAAACACTAATGGTTGGAAATACACTAACGAATAAAGCCCAAATAACGGAGTAGAATTTATTTCCAAGTAAACATATGAAAGATTCATCTGTTATTGAGTTCACAACCCTGTGTTTAGCCACTTAAGGTAAGAAATTAAAAGAATGTACAATAATAATAATAATAATTCAAATGGAACAGGATGGGATAGATTTCAGATTTAAAGCCTTTTTAGTGTTGTAAAAATACTTTTCAAGTTCATGGAATTTTACTAATAGGACTACAGTTAAATTAATTCTCTCTGACAGCTGAAAACTTTGCATTGTATAACAGAGTTGACAGAATGCCCCAAACTCAGGTTAACAAAACATAATTGTTCTCCTCACAAACACCCTCCAGATAAACCACACTGTGGCCTAGCATGAAGAATTGGTTCATACTGAACTTTTAGTTACAGGAGGTCAATAAATCTTATAAATAAGAGGGTTGGATACATGAATGAAAAAGGGAATTATAATGTATTTTAATGAGGGGAAGAGAGAACATTTTTTTGAAGGAGATGGGCTGTTCAAAAATGTGAAAAACATTGGTGACCAGAAGAGAGAGTTTGAAACTGGTTGGATGATTTTGAGTCAGGCATTTTCTTTCAGCCCAAGACTGGGAAGTTGAAAAACATTGGTCTCTCCCAATCTTCACCGGACCAGTGTGGTAGATCATGGTCCATAACTTTCAATGAAGAGACCTTCATCCTGCAGTGGATTGATTTGGCATATTAATTATAATAAAAATAACACAAAAATAGCAACAGTCACACTAGTACAGTATCTATCTATCTATCTATCTATCTATCTATCTATCTATCTATCTATCTATCTATCTATCTATCTATCTATCTTTCTATCATCTATCAATCAATCTATCATCTATCATATATATCATTTATCTATCTCCTGCAGCTCTCCCAATGCTTTTACTGTAATTCTGAATAGAAGAAGGATGCAGAAATAATGAGAACAGGAAGAGTGCAAGGACAGAATCCTTATTCTTTCTGATTTGCACATCTTCATTAATTTGCTTTCCACCCCCTTCCCTTTTTCTCCCTTCGGTCCTCTACAAGATGACAGGTTAACAATCTAATCCTCCCACTCTGTTTTCAAAAGCCTGAATTATATCAAAGGTCCAAGGGGATAACTTTTGTCCCAGCTTCAAATGTGACGTCTCTATTCTCAGGAGCAAAGTTTAGTCTCCATGGCATCTCTGTTCAGAAGGTAAGGAAAAAGGGAGGGGAGAAGGAAGGATGGAGAGAGAAAAGAAAGGAGAAAAGAAGGAATGAGACAGAGGAAGGAAGGGAGGGAGGATGGAAAGATAGAAATAGAGAGAGGGGAAGAAGGAATGGGAAGGAAGAGAGGAAGAAAAAAGAAAGAAAGAAAGAAAGAAAGAAAGAAAGAAAGAAAGAAAGAAAGAAAGAAAGAAAGAAAGAGGGAGAAACAGCTAGAGAAAGAGAAAAAAAAGAGAGAAAGAGAATCCTTATAAGCCATAACAGTTATGCATGTCCAACTGGGATCTGGTCAAATTAGTAGATTATTGTTACCAAGGGTATTGTAGGAATCAAGTTTCTTATTGGCATTTCTTGTTTTTGTAAAAAAACAAAAACTTGTTAATGGCTGAAATTTAAAGAGGTTATTTGACTGGCAAAATGTTATTTTTTCCTTGGCAATGGCTGCGTTATCACCTGCCATTAAGACCCCAGAGGGCCACACAAAATACCAAAGGCAAGGAAGTGTGTGAGTCAGTGATTCTGGAGTGCTTGATGGTGATGTCATTCATTTACCTTTTCAAGAAGAATTCTCTGGCATTCCCAACCTCGCACCGCAACTCAAGAACCCAAGGTCCCATCTGGGGACCTTTCTTTTTGGGATAATGCAGGTCCTTGCTTGACATATTACCAAAAAAAGAAAAAAAGTGGGGGAGGAGGGGAGACTGCAGAAGTTTTTCTCAGAAAAATAAAAGGCAATAAAAGGGTCTTTTTTTTTTAATACTTATGGATATCATGCAACCTATTAGCATTGCTAACTTGCTTTTATTAGCTTCTTCTACTGCGAGTCTTTACCAGCCCTCCCTCTGTAGTCCAACAGATGATTTTTCTCAGATCTCAAATCTAGGATTGAGGAATGTAGGATGTGATTACCTGGCAGCCCTCTTATGTACTCAGGATGATCCAAAATGTCACCCTTCTGAATCTACACTGGCTGGTACAACTGGTGCAATGGGAAGTTTTGATAGTTTTCAAGCTATTATGGAGATTGAAGCTTTGAATGGATGATAAATCATATGATGAGTGGCTAAGGGAACCAATTATGTTTATAGCCTAATGAAGAGAAGGCTCAGGGGAGACCTGATAGCCATCTTCCAATACTTGAAGGGCTGCCACAGAGAAGAAGGGGTTGATTTATTCTCCATAGTACCTGAAGGCAGGACAGGAAGCAATGGGTGGAAGCTTGTCAGAGGGAGATTCAACTTGGGAATAAAGAGGAATTTTCTGAAAGTAAGAACAACTCAACAGAACAGCTATTCCATCGCTGGAGGTTTTCAAGAAAAGATTGGACAAACAATTGTCCAGGATGGTGTAAGGACACCTTGGGCAGTGGGTTTGACCTAGAAGACCTCCAAGATTCCTTCCAGCTCTATGATTCTATCATAGCCTATATATCCTATTAGCAGGCTATGTTTCAATTGGCCTTCTAGGGAGCAGATCATTGACCCTATGCCCTAAATAATGCGGGACTCCAAATATTCACAGCATCCCACAGTTCATAGTATCCCATACTGACATAGTTTAAAGTCTCGTAGGTGTCATAAGTGGAACCACCTGTGAAAATACCCTGTAGTGTATTCATTCAAGAGACAGCTTTTGTTGTGGTAGCACTTATGCAATGTCTTTGTCAAGCTAGGAAGATTGCTTGCGCTAGGACAGCCAGGCCACTTCTAGCTTGCCAACAGTTGCACAGGTGGTTTCTATCCATTGGGAAGCAAGATCGCAGAAGAGATGTTATGGGGAGCAGAGATTTTCTTCTCATAACAACTGCCTGGAGATTAATTGGACAATGTGACCTGAAGTGTCAGAGAGGGAAGGGAAAGATTTACTCTTTTAACTGTCTTTCTGGTGTTATATTGCCAGAGATGGTTTTCCATTCATTAGTGCCGGTATGCTGTGCTCAATAAAGTTTTGCATTAGAGATTGTAATGTCTCAGGTGTGCTTACTTCATTGGGATCATCAGATGGAACTTTGACAGTCTTTCTTGGGGAAAGATGTTAAGCCCATACATTGCCCAATTTTATCTATTAACTTGAGCCAGGGCAGTTTGGAAAGTAAAGGTACGGTTGGATTTGTTCAGGCTGGTTGAGCTGATCCTGATGGTCCGTTTGTTCGTCATGTAATGCTTTTTTGTTGTTGTTTTCAATTCTGTTTTTATTAAATACATTGAATTATTGTACACTAACCCTTTTCCTTTCAATCCCTTGGGAACCTTCCACTGATTAATTTCTTACTTTGCTTCAACAACACTTTTCTTATGTTTTGACATGCTTCTCTTTCCCATTTGTGGCTAGAAGGGGAGTCAGCAGTCAGTAAGAAGAGAATACTTTATTGGACAATTGTGATCCTACTGGTGCAGTAGGATATTTCCAAGAATGTACCTTCTATGGAATTCCTCCAGAAGGTGTGGTTTGCTCCTCTCCCTTCTCCCAGAAACATCTTCCCTGCACTCCATGGTGCCAATCCAACCACCTCTCTCTTTCTCCACACTTTTGTTTCATTTACGAATGCGTTGCCAGCATTCAAATGAGTGGTCCATTCTTTGCCTGTGTCATTTTCCCACGTTGAGCTTGTCGGTGCTTGATGCAGAGTTTGGTAGCCAACCAGAGAAAGTGAGGGAGAAGAAGAAAAGGAAAAGTGGGAAAAGAATTCTTTTCAATGCCAAACACCCATTTCTATATATGGGGGTCATTTCACCCTCCTTCTCGCTAGCTACTTGGTCCCACTTAACCCCTTAAATGCTCATTGATGCGCACACACACACACACACACTCTCTCTCTGTCTGTGTGTGTGTGTTTGTGTGTGTGAGAGAGAGAGAGAGGGAGAGAGAGAGAGAGAGAGAGAGATGGTGGGCAGAGAGGACGGAGAGAAAGACACAGAGGGGAAAAGCCTCCAACAAACTCTACAGCAGATGTACAACATTTTATGCTCAACCTGGCAAACACAATAACTCAAAAACAAAGGACTTGAATTAGAGAATAGCATTCAAATGCATGTTTTCCAAACAGCCCAGACAAGAGTCGGGATACCCCTCTTGAGACAGAAATGTGGGAGAGAAAAGGTGCTAAAGAAATAAATGAGTTAATGGGAGTGGAATGTAGAAATGCAGACCTTTTTTTAAAGGAAAGGAAAGGAAAGGAAAGGAAAGAAAGGAAGGAAGGAAGGAAGGAAGGAAGGAAGGAAGGAAGGAAGGAAGGAAGGAAGGTGATGGAGATTAAGGAAGGAAGGAAGGAAGGAAGGTGATGGAGATTAAGGAAGGAAGGAAGGAAGGAAGGAAGGAAGGAAGGTGATGGAGATTAAGGAAGGAAGGAAGGAAGGAAGGAAGGAAGGAAGGAAGGAAGGAAGGAAGGAAGGAAAGTGATGGAGATTATGATGATGATATTGTCCTCATATTTTTTTTGGGGGGGGCAACTCAAAGTGGCAAACATCCTGTACCTAATATTCCCTCCTTCTATTTGTTCACACTACCTTGTGAAATGGATTGGGCTAGGGGAGATGGGCTGGCCCAAAGTAACCCAACTGGCTTTCATGCCTAAGGTTCATAGGCTAGCACCTTCACCACTAAACTAGCTCTAACGAGTCAGATGCTCCATCTAATCGGATGGACCCGAAACATTGATCAAATCCACACCCTGCATCGTATCATGCTGTGTGGACAAAAATGAAAGTGACGACGATGACTGCATTTTCAGCTCAGAATTAATTCATCAGTTCAGTCATAAATTAATTAATCAGTTCAATAAATAAAGTAATTTATGGATCAATATATTTTTCAACACCCCCTCCCCCTCAAATCACTTCTTTGGATTAAGCATATTTTTCCAGACAAAGCATGTGAGATTCTGAAAATTTGGTAGGTTCCCTTCACTGCCTTCATTTTTTTTCTGGCCACTGTTAGCGTGAAAAAGTCAACATATCTGAATCTAACATCTAAATCTGACGTAGACACAAAGGTGTAGAATTTTTATCCTGCTGCCCAATTGTAACATCATGTTATGGCCTCGGAAAGCATTGATTTAAATCATCAGAATCTATCAAACAATGACATCCAAAACATTTTGGTAACCTTAAAAAAAAAAAGCAATATTTTATAACAACAACAATGATGATGCCATCTCTTCTCTAAATAACCTTATTGCACAATTACTTCTACCTATTTTCATGCTTCACCTGGTGATCCAACATAACAAACAGAACGTGCACCTACTGATGCCTGCACGCGCTCCTGGCAATGGATAAAATAGATCCATTAGCTTTGATTAACCTCTTTTTAAAATAGACTTTAAAAACTTACTGCAGACGGCTATTGCTACGGAGACAGTAAGAAGGTTTATCATGTTTAAGACCCAATTACTGTTGTCCCAAATAAGGATAAAACATCACAGTAAAAATGTGGCCCACACGTTGTGTTCAAGCACACAGCAAATAATCATTAATTTATAATTCCAACTTTCGCTCTTCCTGTAATTTTATTAATGGCTGCAGTTTGAGTTGAAAGCAATGTCACGTAAGACTGAACAACTAGGGAAATCGTTTGGTTGTGTGGACTTTTCCTGGTTCCTTCCTTCCTTCCTTCCTTCCTTCCTCTTTCTGTCCCTTTCTCCCTCTCTTTCTATTTCTTCCTTCCTTCCTTCCTTTCTTCCTCTTTCTGTCCCTTCCCCCTCCCTCTTTCTATTATTCCTTTCTTTCTTTCTTTCTTTCTTTCTTTCTTTCTTTCTTTCTTTCTTTCTTTCTTTCTTTCTTTCTTTCTTCCTTCCTTCCTTCCTCCCTCCCTCCCTTCCTTCCTTCCTTCCTTCCTTCCTTCTTTCTTTCTTTCTTTCTTTCTTCCCTCCCTCCCTCCCTCCCTCCCTCCCTTCCTTCCTTTCTGTCCCTCCCTCTTTCCCTCTTTCTATTTATTCCTTCCTTCCTTCCCTCTCTCCCTTTACCTTCCTCCCTTCCTCCCTCCCTCCCTTCTCTTTTTGTTTTAAATATTGTATGTTACATAAGTTGAATGGCTACATCTGAGATCACGTCCTCACTCCTAGAAGGTATATTGTCTCAAATCTGATTTTAGAAGATTATGGGAAATTTTGGAAATGACTATTATGGGGATGCAGAGAAACTAAATGCTTTATTGAAATATATTCTTTCATTTTGGTAAGAAGAAATTACAATTTGAGATTTATCTCCATCGCTTGCAAGTGGGATGAGGAAAATGAACTGATGTATGAAAAATGATAAATGAAATGATCTAATCAAAAGATTTACTGTTCAACATCGGAAACACAAATATATGGCTCCAACTATTTAGTGGGCGGTAGAATTAATTAATACACACCAACCATGGATGACTGCAGTGAATCATGGCTTCGAATGTTTCAGTATATGTACATTTATAAATATGTATTTTGCAGATTTTTGTTTCCTTTTTTCCTGTTTTATTCTTTCCTTAATTTTTTTTTTTAAAATAAACTTAAATGAGTACAAGAACCACCTCCATCACCCAATCAAATGGTCCCATAATGCATATGATCGGAGCCTATTTGTAATTTCTTAATCAGAATGGAGCTGGAAGGGACCTTGGAGGTCTTCTAGTCCAGTCCCCTGCTCAACCAGGAGACCCTATGCCATTTCAGACAAGTGGCTGTCCAGTGTCTTCTTAAGAGCCTCCAGTGATGGTGCACCCACAACTTCTGGAGGCAAGGTGTTCCACTGGTTAATTGTTCTCACTGTCAGGAAATTTCTCTTTAGTTCTAGGTTGGTTCTCTCCTTGGTTAGTTTCCATCCATTGTTTCTTGTCTTTCCTTCTGGTGCTTTGGAAAATAAGTTGACACAAACGACTTCTGTGCATGTGTGTTTGTATAATGAATCTGT
>NW_015387705.1:272636-289842 GCF_001527695.2 Protobothrops mucrosquamatus
GAAGGAAGGAAGAAAGGAAAGAAGGAAGGAAGGAAGGAAGGAAGGAAGGAAGGAAAGAAGGAAGGAAGGAAGGAAAGAAGGAAGGAAGGAAGGGGAAGGGAAGTGAGGAAGGAAGGAAGGAAGGAAGGAAGGAAGGAAGGAAGGAAGGAAAAGGAAGAAAGAAAGAAAATAGTTTGACTTTCTGTTCTTTAAAAATGTTTAAACCTTGAAACAGCTTCATAAATTATTTTAAGGATATTTTTCCATTTATGTTTCAACATTGGCATCCTACTCAAGAAGAATAAAAATGCAGCAGAAAGCCCTTGAATGCAATTTCTGGATGTCCATGTGATCTTAAACAAGATTTTACTGCTTGGGAGAAATATTTGGGCATCCCTTGTTTACCTCTTTTTTGATGCGGTACAGCGAAGGGGTTCTGTGAGGAAGAATATACCAGTATTAATTTGGGTTTGAGTGAAATGGGAACAATACGCAGTGAAGTGCTGCAGCTCTCAGGCAAAACAGAGGAACAACAATTAAAACTGGTGAAAATTCTTCTGATGAAAAGGGGCAATTTCAGCTAAGAAGCTGATTTAGGCTACTCACTACTTTTCAGAAGAGATCGTGGCAGTTAAATCTGCCCAATAGAATTGACTTCAAGTGAAAATGATTTTCTTTTTCTGGCAAAATTGCAAGAATGACCATGCAGTTAAACAGGTTTAGGAAGATTTAAAAAAACAAAAAAACACAGGGATCATCACAACTCACAAAACTCTGATGCTTATTAAGACAGACCAAATGGCTGCCTTATTTAAGGGACAGCAATATTCATAGCCAGCACATATTTTCCCCTATATTTTGAATAATTATTGCATTCATATGGACTAGAAACTTCTACAATAACATATTGTTTAACAGAGAGGTTGGAAATTTAACTTTGGTGTTGATTAACCTGTCAGTTATTTTATCTTCACATAGATTTGATGATGATGATGATGATGATGATGATGATGATGATGATGATGATGATGGATGGATAGATAGATAGATAGATAGATAGATAGATAGATAGATAGATAGATGGATGGATGGATGGATGGATGGATGGATGGATGGATGGATGGATGGATGGATGGATGGAGAGAGAGAGGGGAGAGAGAGAGAGAGAGAGAGAGAGAGAGAGAGAGAGAGAGAGAGAGAGAGAGAGAGAGAGAGAGAGAGAGAGAGAGAGAGAGAGAGAGGCAGGCAGGCAGGCAGGCAGGCAGGCAGGCAGGCAGGCAGGCAGGCAGGCAGGCAGGCAGACAATGCTGCATTCATGTGAACTAGAAACTTCTTTTCTTAAAACAAATCTGAGATTCTCCTGAAGCTAGATTTCTAATTCCTTTCTTTAGATTTTGGGATTATATGCCTATAGATGGGGCACTATGGAGGGAAATTCTTTGCTTTCCTAGTTTAATATCATTGTGGTTAACCTTGTAGTTTCTAAACCTATATGAAAACCAAAATCCACTTCACCTTTGAAATCTGCCTCTCTCTGGGCAGTTCACACATTCAGATAGCTAGATAGCGTATACGTTAATGCAAAATTCATAGAAAAAAAAATACCCATAGAAAGTCTATCTTGGAAAACATAATCTTAAAAATGCATGATATTGGGTAACAACATGACCTAAAAATGATATATTAGAAGAAATGAGCAAAAACACATTCTCCAGTTCATTCAAATATAAATTTTGAGAGTATGAAAAAAAAATGAGAAACAATTTGCAATTTTGCTTATTATTCATAGTTTTACAATCAGTTTCCCTTAATCAAGTACATTCATTAACATCATTTTATGAATGTGTGTATTTTTGCAGATTTCACTTTAACACACATAAGTTTCAGTTTCTTTCTAGAGGTGAGAGAGAATGACAGGTCCAAGGTCATCCAGTTGACTTTGTATGTAAGGTGGAACTAGAATTCACAGTCTCCTGGTTTCTAGCCTGGAGCTTTAACCACTAGACCAAACTGTCTTCCTTCTATCTTACTCTAGTTGCAATGATTGTATATTATGGTAGTTGTAATAAGCCCTGAAAACCGTGGAAGCTCATTAGCTTTGGCAATAAGATGGTGCCAAGAAGCACCACGCTTCAAAATATTTAGAAAATATACCTTGACAATACCAGACTGCTGTGAAAACATCTTCAAAAGAAGACAGATTTAGTATTTCATTGATGCGGCTGATAGAAAAATTTGCAAAACATCAAACAAATACTAATACCGATACCTTCGGAAAGCAAATTAGGAAAATTGTTGCTGACAAATATTCCCACTGACATAACAGTGGGCATTGGTGAGCCTTTGTTTACAATATCCCATTATGAAAAATACAATAAATGCCTCAAAGAAATATGTTTATTCATTTAAATGGTACTTTCATCTTTGGTTTTGGTGATGTATAGAAAACATTCTTCTTGAAATTTTCTTCTTTTTTTTCCCCAGCGGAAGAAAACAACTCTTAGACTTAAAAATGGCCAGGATTGTGCGTGATTTCAGCTACTGTTGAAATCAAATGCCTTTAGACTTAATTATGCATCATGCTATGTTTTCATAATTTACGTCATCGTAATTTTGATAGAATGCAAAGATCAGGAACTAGAGGCATGGTCCCATAAGTATGTTTTTTCCAAATGGGAAAATACTGGGGGGGATCATGATTAGGATGGTTAGAAATAGTCCACTCCCAAAATTCAATAGTGTTTAATTTTTCTTGTTTTGCTTCCTGTACTCTTTCCCCACCTGTTGCTGCCACTGAAGAAGACTAAATATCTTCTGAGCTTGGATATCCTGACAGTTGAGTCAAGGTTAACCAAGAAGACTCCAACCATCCAGAGATGAATCACAAGATGGGGCTTCAGAAGATGCTCTGAAGAAGCCCTTGGAATGAGAGGCTCCTATTAGTCCTTGGAATGTATATCAGAAAGTGCAAATACAGATAGCTATCTGGTTACCAAGTAACCATCAAAGAATCAAAAATAAGAATTACTGTTCTTATTAAGTGAAAAGCAGAAAGGATGTACTATAGCTGAACTATGGAACTATGGTCTGTCCTCTCTATAAAACTCTGTAGTCTTAGTGGTACACAGAAAGTGTTTTTAGCTAACTCCTGATTTATTTGTTTTGAAGTCTCCCGTTCTCTTGTCTCTTCCTGAATATTCTGATTTGCAACGGACACTCAATGGCCAGGCAGGATAATGAAAAAAAAAACTGTGGACCAGGTCACAAACAATTTGCAACCTGTCTAAACAAGAAAAGGAATAGCAGCAATGCTTAGCAAAATCAAACAATGAAGATTGGGGTACACTAGAAAAACAATCAAGGAACCCAAAGAACAAATGGTTCAATAACATAACAGGCATAATGGGTACCAATTTAAGAATATGCCTGCATGACAGTTGTCCCCCCCCCAAAAAAAAATCCACAACAAATTGAAAATTTTAAGCCCTGAGTCAGGCGGGGGGGAAAAAAGCTAACTCAGCCTTCAAAGGTCAGCCTTCTGCTAACAGTTATGGTCTTGGTCTTTGCCAAGATAGATTCAGTGATTTGATTTTGTAGTCTTTTCAGAGTTGGAAGGAATAGGGAGGTCATATGGAGGTAGGCTAGTAATTCAGTTTCAAAAATCTGCCCATTTCAAACACGGAGGATAGAACATTAAATTTTGTTATGTTGGTCAATGGCCATACTGAAGATTTGTTCAACTTGCACTTAGACTGGTATACCACTCCATAGTGCTTTGTGTAACCACTCTAAGCAGTTTACACAGTCAGCATGTTGCCCCCAACAATCTGAGGTCCTCATTTTACCCACCTCGAAAGGATGGAAGGCTGAGTCAACCATGAGCTGGTCAGGATCAAACTGCTGGCAATGAGCAGAGTTCGCCTGCAATACTTCATTCTAACCATTGTGTTACCCCAGTTTGCTTGCTTGCTTGCTTGCTTGCTTATTCATTCATTCATTCATTCATTCATTCATTCATTCATTCATTCATTCATTCATTCATTCATTTATAATTCTTATGCTGCTCATCTCCCCTGTAAGGTGACCCTGGGTGGGGAATATATTCTGGAAGTACTGTCTCCAAAATTGCCTTGACTTTCACTGTAAAGCATCTGTGAGTCAAAGCATTCATAAAATGTTATCTAAAAATGAATGGAAAGAAATATTGAGCCCTCCCAGCTGAAAAGTCCTACACACCACATGTACAGTATCTGAAGCACATGTTTTTCATTTTTATACTATTAAACGGCTGCAAATATATGCAGTTTTTTTTCTTGAGATTCTAGCTAGATTTGTTTTTTTATTATTATTTCTTACTCACCGAAAACTAAAATTTCCTCCTTAAATGTTTGGTTACCAGAGCTATTTTATCATGCTTGGGTGTTTGTAACTATCTATGGGTTATGTGTAGGGGAAAGATATCCACCATTAACTTTAATATCCATCATAAGGGAAGCTACTTTAGTTAGTATTTATTTAGGGAGCACCTTGAAAAAATGCTATGCCTGAATTTATTGCTATGAGACATGGCTCAACCAGGTTGCAAGAGTCCCTGGTAGATATTTGTTCTTTTCCAAACAAGGAGAAATGGGGAACATAAGGATGGTTGCATGCTAAAGGCATAAACAAGCAAAAGTAGTTGAGAAAATTTCCATCAAATTTTCTTGGCTAAGGGAGGGCACTAAAGTAATATCAGCAAAAGGCCTTGTTGGAGAAAAAGAGAGGGAGGAAAGGAAGGAAGGAAGGAAGGAAGGAAGGAAGGAAGGAAGGAAGGAAGGAAGGAAGGAAGGAAGGAAAGCCCTAGCAAAAGGCTAAGAGATGTAAATAAGTATTTCTTGGACAGACTATGCAAAGCTGGTCTGTCAAGATTACAGTGATAAAGACAGTCAACACTCCGATATATCAGGTGAGAAACAGTTTTTCTAGATTATTCTCAAACAGCTTAACCATTCCATTTTATTTTCTCTTGATTCTGTTTTTGCACTTTCAGAGGGAATGAAGGTGGTGGCAGTGATGGCGGTAAATTTGGTAGGGCATCTCTCCGTCCTTATGAAATCTCTCTAGCTCTCCCTCCTACCAAGAAAAATCTATGGAAGTATTTTTTTTTTCCCCCTGGAATCAAAGAGATTTGTTGTAAGCTAGGGAAGCTGCTGGAAAGTGGAGTTCACAAAGCAAGGAGGAGAAGCATCATACACATTGTCGTTCTCTCTCTCTCTGAAATCACATAATCCAGGAACATTTCTCCACAATTCATCTCCCTTGGAGGAACGTTTAAGGCAGCGGTTCTCAACCTATGGGTCGCGACCCCATTTGGGGTCGATCGACCATTTCACGGGGGTCGCCAAGCAAGGCTGTCTGCCATTTTTTCCCCCTTTTCCGGCGGGTGCCTTACCTCCCTTGGGCTGGGCCAGCTGGTGGTCGGCCTGCTCAGTCTCTGCCGCTTGCCAGCTACGCCTCGGCCGGTGCAGGGGGCGGAACCACGCATGCGCGGTGCTCCCGGGCAGGGAAAGTCCTCGACTTACGACCGGTTGGGTAGTCCTCGACTTACGACCAGTTTAGTCCTCGACTTATGACCGGTTTAGTCCTCGACTTACGACCGGTTGGGGGTCGCGGCATTAAAAAGGTTGAGAACCACTGGTTTAAGGCAGTGGTGGCGAACCTATGGCACGGGTGCCAGAGGCGGCACTCAGAGCCTTCTCTGTGGGCACGCATGCCGTCGCCCCAGTCCTAGGCATTCAGCTGGGTTTTATAAAACCTTTTCGCTTTAGGCCTTCGCCACCATGTGCAAAAAAAAAAAAAGGTTCAATTAGTCAATTTCAATTTTTCACGGGAAAAAAAGATCTTGCAAAGTTGGAATTGATTGATTGAACTTTTTAATCCCACCCCGTCTGACATTACCACCGCAGCCATGCCCACCCAACGGGCCACACCCACCCAGCATAAGTGGGTTTGGGTTGCAGTTTGGGCACTCAGTCTCTAAAAGGTTTGCCACCACTGGTTTAAGGTATACAGGAAGTAAACTGGTAGGACAAACAAAATCATTCAGGATTTTGTTTTTCCAAGCCATTGCCTCATAGGAAACATGATGCCGGATGGGAAAAGGAACTGGGTAATCTTCAAGATCCTTTCCAATTTCACAATTCCATTTCTATATTCAGTGTAGAAAATTTGAGTTTGGATGCACAGGTAGTGGCCACAGCTACCACGTAAAATATCGGAGTCTTCTATAACTGCTGGGTCCAATCTGGGTCGGTCACCAGGGCCAGAGATTCTGAGCTTTCAGATTCCAGCTGGAGCTTCAGGGAACTTCTCTCTAGCAGAGTGTCTTCTATAACTTTCAGTTGGGCTCCCTTGCTCACCAATTTCTAAATTCTTTTTTAAAAAAAAAATATGGTTTGTTATTTTAATAAAGCCATTATCTGAGAGCTGTTATCACTTTTATTTCCAGAAAAGCTGCTCTCTGACAAAAAAAAGGGTACTGCTGAGTCAGTAGGACAAATCCTACTTTATTGGGTCTTCTCCAAAATAGCAATGTTTATCACCACCAAATCTATGTCAATATCCTGCAGAATCCAGTCACTATTAATAGCTGCCAAAGCTACAATAGAAGTCCTTGCTCCGTTCCACCATAAGATGAGAGCCGGTTCCGTGTAATGTAGGACTTGATTGGCAATTCATTCTGCATGATATTCCCTCACTTATATAGAGACGTGTTGTAGCTGTTCTGTTTTATGTTATTATTTCAATATTGGTCGGTGCCCATAATAAAAAGATGACAATGAAGAATGCTTCTGGAGCCTGTTGGCATTATTAGAAAATAATAACACTTTTTTTTAAATTTAGAATGATCCATTATCTGTTCAGGGGAAAAAAATAAATAAACTGGAGCTATACAAGACATCCTGGACAGCTAAAAGGAGAATCAGCAAGGCAGTTTGCTTCCGTTAAGTATTTTCTAACTACAGGTAGTCCTCAACTCCAATTGTGTCTTTTCTGCCTCTGTGGGAGTACATAGTTGAACTTTAGATAATGGTATGCAAGCTCCTGAAATATTAAAATTATCCTTAATGCATCCATGTGTTCGCTGAGGAGGAATGTTATGGAACTGCATACAATTAGCTTGTAAACACTCAAATTAGGATCGAAAACTACCTGATATGACAAGCCCCCCCCCCAAAAAAAAAACCCCTCACAAATGCCATAAACGATAGCTTCATTTGCAGGAATACTCTTGCAAAACATGATCTCATAATTTTACAAATGCAGAGAAAAAGAAACCTCTATCATTCTAGAAGAGATAATAGAAAATGCTAAAAGCAAGTCGAAGCCAAGATTCGAGACACTTTAAGAAGTGTGAATACATCTGATAATGAACAATTATGTATAAATTAAGTGTGAAGCACTCTTAGCTAACTGAAATTAAATCTCACGAGGATGCAAACTAAGAAAGGATGAAGAAATGTGAGCAATTACTTCTACCATAAACACGGGAAGTCCACTACGTGCGAGAGAAGAACTAAGAAGATGATGGGATTGGTATAAATGTAAACCTCAAAACCCAAATTCACATAGCAAAGAAAAGAAGTAAAGAAGTAAAGCATTAAAGCGGAAGGATCCCCCAAATCTGGGGATGTGATATAGAGAAAGTGAAGGTATTATACAAGGTCAAGGCTGATACAGAAACCATCCTTTTATTCTCTCTCCCTTCCCCAGAAAATCCATGTGAAGATTTTAATAGGTTGATCAAAACAGTTGAGGAAGCCTCCACATGTTGTCTGAAGAGTGTTTCGGCCAGAGTTTGATCATTCTATATTCTATCCATTCAGAAAATTAGAACAAGCCCAACATTTGAGGCCAGCAGGCTTAAAGATTGCATAGTGATTGGCACAAAGGCCAGGAAGGAACCAGATTTTTTTCCTCCCATTTCTTTTAAGAACTAAACAGAACTACTGTGTGAATCTTCCCCTACATTTATCAGGCCCAAACATTTCTACAAACAATGTATTGCCAATTAATGTTGACCTTTGGGAAAAACAAAATATATCAAGGGATGGAAAATGAATTCCATTTCAGAAAGATAGCCAAGTTGCCAAAGAGTTCCAGCTGCTGTACTTAAATAATAATAAAAATAATAAAAAAAAAATCTGAGGGGAGGAGAAATTCCAGTAAAGCACAGTCTGGGAAAGGGGCCTGGTGTGTAGTAAAATTAGCTGAGAAATATTTGAAGATCTGTTTCCATCCAGTTTTAATGATTTTGCCCCCTGTGAAATAACGAAACAAGGCTGTTAACAAGGTTAATCTGGACGCAGCAAAAGTCTTTTGGATGGGCTGTAGTTGAGTTGAGTTGAGTTGAGTGGAGTGGAGTGGAGTGGAGTGGAGTGGAGTGGAGAGGAGGAGGAGGAGGAGGAGGAGGAGGAGGAGGAGGAGCTGGTGGTGGTCCTGGAAAATTCCATTATGAACAGATGGATGGATCACATCAAGAAGCAATGACTGCACTTACACAGAACAGAAGCCAGATGGCTTTTTCTGTTGTTTAAGTTTGCCAGTGACTTATTTTGCTT
This sequence comes from Protobothrops mucrosquamatus, assembly GCF_001527695.2. NCBI lineage: Eukaryota > Metazoa > Chordata > Lepidosauria > Squamata > Viperidae > Protobothrops > Protobothrops mucrosquamatus. Next base: position 281,216 of record NW_015387705.1, read on the forward strand.
TTTTTGTTTCGTAAAACAAACTCTGTTTTTGCTTTCGTGTTTCTCATCAGTAAGCATTGCTTCATTTATCTACTTAAAAGGTGAAGTCTTCAAGTTAAGATAAACTCCTGTTGAATAAATCGAATGCGTCCAAGTATTGTCTTGATGATAAAATGAAAGGGGTTGATCATGGCCACCTTTTGCAATGTGTTTATCCACCTGCCAGTGTAACCTAAACCTTAGAATTTCTTGGTGGTCTCTCATTCAAGCAATTCTTTTACTAAGAGCAGCCAGGGCCACGGGTGCTGCAACCTATATATACCTATATATGTTTTATATACCATATTTATGAAGATTGCAAGGTCTTAAAAAGGGAGTTATTTATGTAGCTATTTAAAACTTCCCTCATACTCTCTTGTAGACCACTCTGAGCTGCTTAAAGGAAAAGGAAGGAGAAGGGGAAGTGGAAGTGGAAGGGGAAGGGGAAGGGGAAGGGGAGAGGAGAGGAGAGGAGAGGAGAGGAGAGGAGAGGAGAGGAAAAATATATTCTAGGTAAGCAGAATATATTCCTGGCAGTCACTAAGTACTAAGTAGGTCTTATCTTCATTAACATTGCCATGACCAGCCAAGATCAGCTAGGATTATGTTAGTTTTCTGCATTTGTTGTTGTTGTTGTTGTTGTTAGTTGCGAAGTCGTGTCCGACCCATCGCGACCCATGGACAACGTTCCTCCAGGCCTTCTTGTCCTCTACCATCTCCTGGAGTCCATTTAAGCTCACGCCTACTGCTTCGGTGACTCCATCCAGCCACCTCATTCTCTGTCGTCCCCTTCTATTGCCCTCAATCTTTCCCACCATTAGGCCCTTCTCCAGTGAGTCCTTCCTTCTCATTAGGTGTCCAAAGTATTTGAGTTTCAACCTCAGGATCTGGCCTTCTAAAGAGCAGTCGGGGTTGATCTCCTCTAGGACTGACCGGTTTGATCGCCTTGCAGTCCAAGGGACTCGCAGGAGTCTTCTCCAGCACCAGAGTTCAAAGGCCTCCATTCTTTGTCGCTCAGCCTTTCTTATATTTCTTATATTTCTGCATAAGGGAAATTAATTAATAAACAGTCCAAAAATCATTCCATCATAAGAGCTTTCCTCATCAGCATCCTGAATTAAACTGTTTTTATTCTCTGTGTACTATCCAGAAAATGACTGCTTCTGGACAGAATACAAATGCAATGCAAATGCAGTTAATAAAGTATATCCCCATTACAGTGGAAACCAAGACCGAAGAGACGTTCCTCATGCAAACAAAAGCTGTAAAGCTACTTTGTTATACGTGTTAATCTAATGTGGCAGTGCTAATGTTAGGATGACTTTTATTAATGGTCTCTTATAACTTCAGGAATATAAAGTAACAAATGGGGAGGGTCAAGTATAAATCTTGGCAGGAAGCTGATTGTTGCTCTATAAGAAAAGAGAGAAATTGCTGATTGGGAAGATCCATTTAATCCAAGAGGGATGCTTGCAAGAGATTACTTAATTCACTCAATTGCAGTAGGTTAATAACTAACACTCAAACAACAAAAGGAATAACTAACACTCAGACAACAACTGAGAATATTATCTGCTAAATATCTCGTGCAAAATATATTGTTATTTAGCACTTCTATTTCTTTCAAATACAAATAGCTGATGGGCTGTGATCTTACTCCATGATAGTAAGCATAAATATTTGGATGCTTATCTAATAGATAATATATTGGTAGATATTTATCCATTTCAGTCTTGCCTCTGAAAATAAAATAATCTTTTTTTTGGCAAACAGCCAGGACATTTTAAAAGGTTTATTTCATTTCTCCACAGAAAGACCAAAGGAAAAAAGAAAAGAAAGGGATAAGAAACTAACAAGAATCCATGTTATTTAAACTGGAAAACAATAAATGTAATTTGTATGTTTACAATCCTAACCCTGCTCCCCATCATCTTGAATCAAGAAGACAAGGACTATTTAAAAAAGAGTGGAGAGGAAAGGAAAGGAAAGGAAGTTTGAATCCAGTCATCAGGAGGCAAAGGTGAATTAGTCTGAATCAAAGAAATAAGAAACACCAATGAATTATATTATTGCATATTCATTTAAAAAATGGAATACTGTACAGTTCTGACTTTCAAAGTGTACCTATGTATGTATGTGTGTATGTCTATATGTGTGTATGTCTGTGTTTGTGTGTGTGTCTGTGTATGTGTGTGTGTAGGCATACATACATACATACATACATTACAGGGAAAAATGATATTTTATTAAAAGCATTACTTTTAATAAATGCATTAATAGAAATGTGCTAAAATGCAAACTTATGTTCATGTAGACTTTTTTAAAAAAAATAAAATAAAAATCAGCTGTGAAGTGATTCAAAAATAGCAGAGAACCAATCCCTAAGGAAAGGGAAAACTGACAGAAATCAAAACTTACGGATTTGTCAACCATAGTCGGCACTGGACTGAAAAGAGCCACAGAATTAAGTCGTTATTACACAATTCCCAGGAGTCCAACTTTAGAGCTTGGGTTTCTGGATAAATGTTATTTTGATGTATTTCTTACCTGCAGTTGGAAACTTTATGCAAGACCACAGCAGGGTTTAAAAAAATGGACTGATTCCATAGCAAATGAACAGCAAGGAAGACAAACACTGCTATTTTTTTTTGTTAGCGGGTTTTGTTAGAAGGCTTTTGTGTCTGCTTTTTTTTTTAATTTGGTGAAAGTTATTAAGCACTTTCTTTCTTAGGTTCAGAAGTTTGGGTTGTGTGGTTCAGAAGTTTGGGGAGGGTTCACAGGTAACTGCTGGGAAGAGGGCAATCTCCAGAGGTCCATGCCATTTATCAGCAACTGGATCAGACAGACCAAGCAAAGGTCAAGACACTCTGAATTCATTAAGGCAGGTAGAACAATCCTCAGTCCTGCTTCCTGTTATGCCACACAAATCCCACCAAAAGTTCTTTCAGGGGCTGCAAGAAAGTGTTCTTTGTTCTGGCAGCTGATTGAATGTACCTCCATCGCTTCTTTTGACGTGAAAGCATATAAGGTGGCACTCCCAGTACAAGGCTGAAGTGACTCTGGTATTAGGTTATCCAGCCCCACGAAGAAAAGGATGCTTAAAGAAACGGCTGACATTCCATCCACAACTTTTGCTACCTTTTTGTTACATCACACCTCAAACACAAGATTGAGCTAAGCCTCAGGCCACACTACGCTGTAACTCAAGGGAGATTCATTTCAGTAACTACAATCCATTTCCTTCATTCTTCCCGGCTCCTAGCTCATATAACCTTCTGTTGCTTTCAACCAAATCTGAGTCAAAAGGCTGCATTACCACATGTCATTTAAGAACACAGCTGGGATCTTAAAGAGTGTCTCTCGTGCATTGTTCAACTACAACGATCAACAGCTTTAGCATGCATGGCCAAAAGGAAGAGTTGGGAATATTTTGTAGAGCTGCATCTTGATTGGTGCATCTTTCCTTAGGAATGGCCTAAGAATTGTAAAGATGCAATCTCCTGGTTGACAATGACATGCAGAAATGCTCAGGTTTAACTCCTGGTTGGGAAGAGTTTAAAAAAATCATTTGTTTATTTGTTTGTTTGTTTGTTTGTTTGCTTAAATTTTAGTGAGTTGTTTTTGTTTTTTTTAGTTTACCATCTCTTTCCTAGGAATGGCCTAAGAATTGTAAAGATGCAATCTCCTGGTTGACAATGACATGCAGAAATGCTCAGGTTTAACTCCTGGTGGGGAAGAGTTTAAAAATGTATTTATTTATTTGTGCCAATTTTAGTGAGTTTTTTTTTTAAAGCTTACCAGCTGCAACACTTAAGAACAAAATTTAATACTTTACATTTCCTGTTCAGTCCTTACAGAAAGAAGATGTATGTTGAAGAAACTAAACAACACCATCTACAAAGAAAAGGGAAAACTGAACACTATTTTTTTTAAAAAAAACAACAAGGCAACAATACAATGGGATTAAAAGCTCCTACCTTTGTCCAGTGTCTAAATAGTTATATTCATGTGTAATGTTGCCAGATGATTTTTAAACAACAGTCAAAACCGTGAGGATACAAAATCGTGGGAAGCGGAGCTGACTGAAATCTAATATAGCTATTAACTGACTGAAGCATCTTGCTGAGAGTGGAAAGGTGATAAGCGTTAAATAAACCCTCGTCAATATGAAGCTACATGGATCAACATTCCCATTTGGCCTATGCTGGCTGGTTTCCTTTCTTTCGCTGTGGTTATTTTCCCCACTGCTGAGTTGAAAGCATGTTTGATATTTCAGTAAACTTTTTGAGCAGGCTTCCAAATGTTATCGTGGGAATCTATCAAAGAGGGAGCTTAGAAGCACGAGCCAATGTAGAGTTAAGTTAGCTGAGCATCACGATCGGGTAACGTAGCCTCCTCTTCTGAGCACTGCACTAGATCCTCAAACAGGATCCTTTTCATTGCGGTGCTTTGGAGGTGCCCCTTATTTGAGAGGACCCTCTTACAAAGACAAGGGGGTCAAACTATTTTCCAAAGTACCAAAAGGCAAGACAAGAAACGATGGTTGGAAACTAAAAAAAGGAAAGAAGGACTAGAAGACCTCCAAGGTCCCTTCCAACTCTCTTATTCTACATAGTATGTCCCACCTCTGGATCTCACCCACTGGCTGCAAACTTTTTTCCATTTCAGATGAAAGCTGATTCATTTCCCCTCGGGAAATTTAGAATGTTTAGAGGACGAGAAACAATGGTTGGAAACTGATCAAGGAGGGAAGCAACCTGGAATTAAGGAGAAACTTCCTGACAGTGAGGACAATCAACCAGTGGAACAGCTTGCCACCAGAAATCGTGGCTGCTCCATCACTGGAGGCTTTTAAGAAAAGACTAGACAATCGCCTTTCTGAGATGGTGTAGGTTCTCCTGCTTGAGCAGGGGGCTGGACTAGAACACCTCCAGGGTCCCTTCCAGCTCTATTCTATTCTATTCTATTCTATTCTATTCTATTCTATTCTATTCTATTCTATTCTATTCTATTCTATTTTCTATTCTATATTCTATTCTATTCTATTTTTCTTTTTCTTTCCAGCTGAGACACAAATTTAGCAAGGCTTTGTTAGGACATCCCTCTTCTGGCCAGCATAAGAGTGAGAACTGATGCTACCTGTTTTTTTTTTTTAAGGGATTCAGTGTTTTTCCTTTACCTCCCTCTAGCTGCCAAGAAAACAAGGCATCAGTTGATCGCCTTGATAAATCCATCATGTTTGCCTGCTTCTAATTTGATTAGCAGCTGCTATGGGTCTGGGTGCTGGAATGTTTCTGTTTATTAAAAGGAATTGTTTTCTTGAAGAGCAGTCACTGGATGCTTGCTTGTGTGCATGGAAATTTGCCATGCTACCCAATGTAAACCAAAAGACGGTCTCTCTTCTCTCTTGCTCATTCTCTCCCCCCCATGTGTGTGTGTGTGTGTGTGTGTGTGTGTGTGTGTGAGAGAGAGAGAGAGAGAGAGAGAGAGAGAGAGAGAGAGAGAGAGAGAGAGAGAGAGAGAGAGAGAGAGAGAGAGAGAGAGAGAGAGAGAGAGAGAGAGAGAGAGAGAGAGAGAGAGAGAGAGAGAGAAGACAACAGTGAGGAGTAGTATATGATTCTCAAATCAAGTCCAACTGATAATGATGGGGTTGCTGTCAGCTGTGCAAATTAAGAGCGCCAAGCAAATGCCTGCATCTCTGGAGCCAAAGCGAAGCACTCCCTCTGCTGTTAAATCAACTGAATATTGGAACCAAAGCTATTTTCCCCCCTCCATTTGGAATCTCTCTCTCTCTCTCTCTCTCTCTCTCTCTCTCTCTCTCTCTCTCTCTCTCTCTCTCTCTCTCTCTCTCTCTCTCTCATTTTCTGTGTATGTGTGTCTAAGTGTGTTTTGTCTGGCTGAAGGGAAGATGCTTCACTAAAGTACTTAAACTCATTACAATTTAATATCAACAAGCTTGTCCTCTTAAAACATGGGATCATGTAAAATACTCGCCACCAGATCATGGCTGCAGAGATCCAGAGGACCACTAGAGGGCAGAAAAGAGCTAGAATGTTCTGCATTGCTTGGATGCCCCCTAGTGGATCTCTGGATTTTTTTATCTCGGATCAGAAGGTCACATATTTAACCAACATTGTCCTGTAATCAAGAATTCACTTTCTTTAAAAATAGTTCTAGCTTCAATCTCTAAATAATTGGAAATCATATTGGAGAGGGCTCTCTCCAATCAGAGGACATCTTAGTGAAGCATTCCATTACATGATGGAATTTTTGATGGCAAGTGTGGTGTTCCTGCACTTATTTCTTTATTTAGTGTGTAGATTTCTGAGATCAGCCAACGCTGTTGCTATCTGCAGAAGCTATGTAGCTACAATTTCCTGTTTTCTTGTTTGTTTTGTTTTATGTTTTAAACGAATAATGGTCTCCTAGCTGACTTTTGTATTCAGCCTGTTTTGTTTTTTGTTTTTTTCTTACAGATGGTCTTGCAAATTGTTAGCAAATTCTTTCTTTGGTAAATCCTTTCTTCTTGCTGACATCTCTCCAAGGTGACATAAAATCTAATTTTTGCAACTATTCTCTTTTCCTGCTTCCTGTCTGACTTTCCTTTGATCTAGGTTACTACTTTAGGTGGAATTACTTAATGGGAAGTGTTACAGAATAAGGGGGAATGAATCCAATTGATGTCTAAATGGGAGGTGAATTGGATACCCCAAACTGAGACAATACAGGCTGAAGAAGGATCAGTGCTGGTTGAGGAGGGACCTGAGAGGGCCAGCGTTTGATTGGATAGTGGTCAGATTGGCAGGGACAGTCCTCAATGGGGCCCGATCCATCTTCAGTGGAGACTGGCTCTGAGACCACCACATTCTGAGAACATTCCACTGGTTTCAATTAGTGTTATCTGGAATTCCAACAATGGCATTCAAACAGCTCAGCTTTTGAGTCCCCCTTGAATGTATGACGTTCTGAAGTGCAGCGCCTTAGATAGATGTCAGTTGCACTGAAAATGTACTTTGACTTTTAATGTTTTTTATGACTGCAGAGCCAGAAGTTAGATGAATCACTTCCTGCCAAGCGCATTTTTATCGAGGAACTGGAGAGCCTATTAAAGAATAAAGTCATTTTCTCTTCGGTTGTATCTGTCCCACTAAGTGGGAAGCTTTTTATCAATGGAGTAGAAGGAGATCCAGTGTTGTGCTTTGAGGAATGCAAACGAAGGCACAGTTGGCAGCGCCTAGAATGGAGATGTAACAATGGAGAAAGGGTGAGCTGTTTCATTTCTGCAAGCCTGACCATCCTTAACAGCACTGGAATCTCATTTTCATCTAAAAGTGGAAAAATCTGAATTTTGACTAATGCTCTGCTGAAAAGTGCTATGGTGTTTCTCAAAAGATTTCTTCCTTTGTCACGGAGAGACTTCAGTTTTTATAGTTTATTCTGAGAGTGCTTTAGAGCCTCTTTCAAATTTATCCTGGCGAAGTTTCTGTTTGAATTGATTAATTGATTTTATTCCGTTTAGAGACTACCACAATCCTAATTAACTGGCAGAAAGTGTTCAAAGAGCAATATAAGCTTCGGCTCCGTGATTTACTACTTCTCCTTTCCTTATTTGAAGAATTTGGTCTTTGCAAACGTATAAAAACTATGAGCTAAAGCCTAGCTTTCCAGCTCTTTAAGCATTAAACACCGGGGTTAAGAGAGGACACGCATAGACAGAAAATGAATGTGGTGTGCATTGTTTGAAGAGAAGAAGAATACATGCATATGCATTTTCAGATTTTTTTTTAATACAAAAGAGGAATGTACTGTAGTTATGGATAAAGGCATGCAGAAGTGACATGGCACTGTCTACATCGAGAAGTAAATGGTTCTATAGCAGGGCTTTTCAACCAGTGGTACGGGTACCACCTGTGGTACATTGGTCCCCTGCAGGTGGTACGTAACCATCCTAGAAAAGTGGTAGCGGGGGAGGGGAATGAGCTGAACCAGCGCAGCACCACACAAGCCTGAGCGAGAGATGGCTGGAGCTACAGGGCTGTCAGGGCTCAGCGGAAGCGCCAAGATCAGTACCACTTTCCAGCTGATCGGTGCTTCTTCGGGGCTGTCAGGGCTCAGTGGAAGTGCCAGGATCAGTGCCAGGCTCCTGATGCTTCTGCTGAGCCCTGAAGAAGCACTAATCAGCTGGAAAGCAGCACTGATCCTGGTGCTTCTGCTGAGCCCAGAAGAAGTGCCGATCAGCTGGAATGTTGCAGCATCTCCAGGGTCTTGTGATTTACATTCAGATGCTTGGCAACTGATTCATATTTATGACGGTCACAGTGTCCCAGGGTCATGTGAAGTGACCAAAACCTGCTGCAACCACCCAGCAGACGGGGGGAATAAAAACCAAACACCTCTTCACCACACCCCCGCTGCCAATCCTCAACAGAAATACAACAATGAAAACCTCAGACAGGAGGAAGAGCACCGCCGGGTGGACAGGCAGGTGTCTTGCTCGGCTGTGGCTTGGGGGGCACTTTTTCAGTGCCATTGTAACTTCGAACAGTCACTAAGCGAACTGTTTTAAGTCGAGGACTATCTGTACTTTATCACTTTTTTCCTTCTTTTTG